>NC_134105.1:56224696-56527727 GCF_040939455.1 Microcebus murinus | reverse complement strand
CCCAGATGGCAAAATAGGCTGCGTTGGCCATAAATCTGCAGGCAGTAAATGGGCAGGTGGTAAATCTGCTATCATTGCTACTGTTTTCTCAACACTTTATCTGTGCAGCCTTTTCTTAAGGATATAAAAATTCTAGAAATATGGAAGAAGAAACAAAATACTGACTGCAAACTCTGGTGTGAGGTATAAGTTTCTTGAAATTTAGGTAACCTGTCCTTAGATTATAGGCTCAGGTCTGAGATGCTAGGAAATAAGAAAAAAGTGTTCTGAGAATACAGCATAAAATATATTGAAATTGCCAAGTTCATTCCCCATCAGTTTTGGCAGTAAGAATTACACTGTAAATGCAAGATTTATCTTCCTTTTTACATAGAAAAGCAAATATTCTCTAAACATTAAAAGTTTATTTACCACTCAACTTCTATTTCCTATGGCAATTGCTTCTACTCAGGATGAGAGAGAATGGGTATGACAAGGTTATCATGGACATGGTAGAATAAACCACAGTCAATTTAGAAATAGCTTGTGATAATGTTTAGATTTAGGGACAAGATCACACTGCATTAAGTGGAGATTTAGTTTTCTCCAAAAGGGAATGGATATACTCACTATCCATCATCCTGTGACGGAGTGTTTTAATCCTGGGGCAAAAAGTGATGCAGAAATTTAGACGCTGGGGAAAGCATCTCCATTACTCTTTAGATCTGGAATACTTGAGCCTGATTCTGAGGCATGCATTCTAGTGGTCAAGGGGAGTTGCCATGTCTACATAGAGTTAGACTAGGAATTCCACCCCTTGATTTCTAGACCTGTGTATTCTTCCTGGAAGATGTACTTCCTCCTTCCAGATTACCACCTGCAACCTAGCATCTCAGCTGTGCTTTTCACCAGGCTGTTGTAACACATTATAAGGTCAACAGTCTGGATGAAGCAGGAAACAACCAGTGGATCCTGTGGTCATGGGTCCATTCATGCACCTCTTTGGCTATAAAAGAGGAGCCCTTGTTAATGAGATTTTCATGCTAGTGACCCAAACACACAATGAGCCTTCAAATAGTGAATCTGGCTAAGGCCCTAATGGAGGAAAGGCAAGCCAATATGGGGAGTATATCTATTCCTGTGAGAACAAACGACTGACCTTTCCAAGAATGCAAGGTAAACAATGCAGTCAACTTGCAATTGCATGGCTAATCTCCTCAAGCAATTATGCTATATAAGCTCAGCATTAGCTTGCTGTTGGCAATTCTCTTAGTTGGACATTTGGCAGCAACAGGAGCTATATCAGCCTTAATAAGTGGGAACTGATGCTGTTGGCCCCATCTGTAGTATTCATATTTGCCATGACAGCCACTTCGTTTATGTGTCCATTATGGGGCCAGCAATCATGTGACAAATGATAGTGGTTGGCTGGCAGTGACTGGTCAGATCATTTTATCTACTTGGTCATTTAGTGCCTCTTTCATTTGCGGATGTTCTATACTGGATATTAACATGTAACACAAAGATCTTCTCACTTTGTGCCCACTGCAAAAGGTCCATCCATGTGCCTCCACCTCATTACTCCTTGTCTTCCAATCTTTTACTTCCAGGCATTTTACATAGACTACCTCTCGACAGCTTCTTTAGGCCACTTCTCTTTCTACATGAAGTAGATGTCCACTTACACTGCCTGAAGCCCCCACTCATTGAGAGAATTTTGCCTCACCACTGTTTTTCAAAGGAACATACACTATAAGTCTATACTGCAGCCACTATTCATTTTTGGCTCACACTCACACACAAAGACAAGCCTCTGGAAACCAAATGGAGACTACTTCTTCCTCTATTGGTTAGTCATACCTGGTCTCTCATGTGGCCTAGATGTAGGTGGAGGAAGGGGTTCTGAATTATTTGCTCACAGCTTTCTTTTGGCTTTTTGTCCTGCACATGCTTTGTCCCAAATGTCCTACTTCCTTATGATGGTTGTAAGGAGGGATCCAGCAACAATCCTTAGGACTTAGTGGGTCTGAAAGAATCAGGCTCATGATTGTATAATTTCTGACAACCATCACTTGGTGTCCCATAACTGTGTGTTCTGTCTCTACCATCACCAGTAACACAACAGGATGAATTTCTCATAGGGTATAGAGTTCTGCTGCAAATGCCATGATGTTCCTTCAGAACTCTAGGGGCCTCTGTTGTGATTCTTCCACTAGGGCTTGTCACAGATTCCATGTGGTATCCTTTCCCATCATGCATAACTCCAGCAGCATAAGACCCATGAGATTGTGTGACTCAAATGGTGAGGCCATTGCACCTTAGTCTGAACCTATGGCAGAGCCCTTTTCTGCTTTGGGCTTCACTCTAATTTGGTTCAATCTTTTGTGTCAGTTGGTACATTTCTAGGCACAGAATGAACATATTCCTTTTTAAAACCTGAAAAGATCCACTAGGACATTGTGTTTCCTTCTTTATAACAAGGTGGTGTAAGATGCAATACTTTTTTCTTTACTTCGGACTTTTCAAATTGTTTTGCATAGGATGGCCCCTTAAGCTGCACAGGATTTATCTCCCACCCTGTGGAATGCATGTGTTCTACTAAGGCCTCCTTAGAATGTTAGCTACCTCTTGCTCATCTGGCATGATCAATATAATATCATCGATGTAATGGATTAATGTGAAGTGCTGTGGGTTTTCCAGATGGTCCAGATCTCTTCAGACTATATTATGGCAGAGGGCAGAAGAGTTAACATAGCTCTGGGACAAAACTGTAAATTAATATTGTTGTTCAATCCATGTAATGTGAACTGTTTCTGATTGTCTATTCTGATTGAGATAGAAAAGAACACATTTTCCAGAATAATGGTTTTATATCAAGTTCCTTAGGCCATATTAATCTGCTCTAGCAATACACCACATCTGGCATGGCAGCTGCAAAGGGACTATTACTGGGTTAAGCTTGTAGTTATCTTTCAAGATCTATCTTGTTTCTCCAGGGTTCAGGCTAGTGAATTAAATAGTGATGTTATGAGAACAAATACCCTTGAATCCTTTAGATCCATAAGGGTGGCACTAATCTCCAGCCCCATCTCTCATTCCCAGGATTAAATAGTGTTTTTGATTTCTTATCTTGGGTGGGAGGTAGAGGAGGTAGAGGATCAGGGGCTTTCACTTGGCCTCACCCTGTATGATAGCTCTTACCTAAGTGATCAAAGATCCAATAGTGTTTCACCACCTCTCAAGTGTCATTCTTATTTATACATTTGAGGAAATGAGAAATGACTATTAGTAGATACACCATAAGGTGGACATTATCCATCCACAACTCCATTTTGTCATTTATCACCTGACCCCTATGTACCCTCATTCTAGCAGGGAGATCATGATGATGGTCTCTGGATATCAACATCAGTTCAGATCATGTGTCCAATAGTCATCAAAATATCTAGATACTTAATTTCTCCCATCAAATGGGCATAGTCCCTTTGGGGAAGGACTGGAGGAATCAGTACTATGTACACTTACCATACAATTGTGGTATGTATGGTAATCATTACTCCTGGAGACCCTCCCACATCTTCATTGAGGGAGGTCTCTGTCCACAAACTGGCTCAGGTCTAGAAACTGGGTAAGGGATCATGAATTCTTGCTGCTAAACTGCCTTCATTATCCTGGTCATCTAACCTTGACTTCTTTTGCTGGTACAAGCTGAGTGGTGCCCCTGTTGGCAGTCTATGTATTTTGCCTCTACAGATGCTTTGTTTTATTAACATTCCCATAAACATCTGTGGGCCACAATTCCTTGGACATCACTAGGATATAGCTTTCATTATAAAAAATGTAACCCCCTTAAGATGCTGGTAATGAAGCACTGCCACTTAGTTTCTATTGTGTTGGAGTCTTGTTATCCACACTGATATTAGTGTGCTCAAATCTGTAATATCTCTCCTCCTTCTAGTTCCGGTCCAGAGAGCTACTGCTGAGTTTTAAGTTGATACTGGTGCCATCCTTTTAGCACATACCCTGTGGCTTGGCAAATAGTATGTCCTCTGGCCCCCATTTGGAGCATAATAATCATCTATTAGGTCTTTCAGTTGTGCATTGAATATCCACCACAGAATTTCTCTGACCTTTTTACCCCTTTCCTCCAGAGCCTCCCATGGGAATTCTGGTATTTCAACTTTGCACTATCACTTTTTTCATGTTTCTGGGAGTCATTAAGGAGTTCACAACATCTCCTGGGGTGGATGCCTGCTAGTTAATTCCTGTACCTTGAGAGGACATACCCACATGAATAAACCCTTCTCTATTCAATTTTATATTCCAGCCCTTTTGAATAAGTACAGTTCCACATGCACTCACTCAACCCTAGTCACTACATTTTATCTGGGTTTGCCAGTTCCTTTGGGGTATAGATCATCTCATCACACCTGGGCTATGCTGTGACTTTATCATAGTTTCAGGCCTAGTGCCAGGAGGCGAAGGGAGGGCAGGTCCTGAGGTTGATGTGTATTACCTTGGAGGAGACAGGATTCTGCACTGTCTTTCAGCAGTTACAGCAGCAAATGCTAACTATTGATAAAGAGGCTAGGTCATATCACAGGCTCAGAAAACACGAGGAGTCAAAACTTTAGGGGCATGTGCCCAGATACCTCCATCTTGATCTGGGCTTTAGATGGTAATTAAACTTCTTTCATGTTTGGCAAATCTGATTATCAGTTCTAGAATTTGGCCCTCACCTTTCTTCAAACTCTCATTAGAGCAGATGCTAACTTCTTTGTATTCAATCAAAGACGACCACTGGCTTTTACATCTAGCGTTCAACTGCCTATTACCTAATCTCAACATTTTTTTTATATAAAGTGATACTGTACAATAGCAATATAATGTGAGCCACATGTGTACTTTCAAATAGTTCTAGTAGTCACATTTGTAAAATAAAACAAAAAACAGGTAAAAATTAATTTAATGATACATTTTATTAAATCCAATATATACAAAACATTATCATTTTAATGTGTAATCAGCATAAAAAACTAATGGGACATTTTACATTTTTTTGTATTTACTCTTTCAAATCTGATGTGAGTTTCATACATACAGTTCATCTCAGTTTAAACTAGCCATGTTTCAAGTACACAATAGCTACACATGCTAGTGGGTACTGTATTGGGCAGTGCGGCTTTAGAGCAGCAGTGGTACACAGCAAGAGCCACTTACTGTTGATCTTGTTGTATGTATTATTTTCTCCATACATTCCAATGACAGCAGTGACATCAGCTGCTAGCACATGCCCTAGACTTCTGTCAATGTGACCTCACACCGTAGTGTATTATTAAAGGTGAAAGTTTCCATTGGATGCCATTTGTGCGTGCCAGGTGCTGTCTGTGTTCCTCCTTACTAGTGATGAGATACCATTACCTGCCAGGTGATATGTAATCTAGCCCCAAAAACCAAACCCCATCTTCTGACCTGCTTTCTCAATCTGCTCCAGGTACTGACTGCTGCAGATTGGATTCTCTGAAAGCAGATGCTGAGTTTGCATCTAAGATGTTTGGTGGGGAGCAGCACCTGTGAAAGGAAGGAGGAGGGAAGCAAGAATGGGCAGAGGAAGATGTCAAGCTGCGTCAAATGTCTCACAAAGCTTTCCTAACCTGGTGGGGAAGTCCTAGAGCTACTATCACCACCAGGGAAATGGCTGGGACATTATACTATCACCTTCCTCAGTCATTGACTATGGACTATTTGAACCAGGTGGTTAATGCCAACAGAAAGAAGCTGACAGCTTGAGGCAGTGTCCTATACACCCCTTGGCAGCTGCATAGGAAATCCTCTCTTAAAAGGGAATGGGGGGGCACATCTCCATGTTTACACGGAGGTGACTGGTAAACTTCAGAAGTAGAGACTCTGCCAGCAGGATGGAAGCAGAAACCTGATTGGAGTGGGCTAAGGAAAGAATATGACTTTAGAAAATGTCAATTGTTGGTTTACTATGGAGGCAAATAAAGGAATGGGGGTGAGATAGAGGGTGACTGGAGTCAAGACAGCTTTTGTCATTTTTTCGAAGTAAGAGATAGCAAAGAAAATAAGAAATTACGTGATAAAAAAATGGATACTTTTAGAAGGAAAGTTTTTGTGAGATCATAAGGGATACAATGCAAGCACAATTTGAAGGGCTGTTCTTTGATAAGACCAGGAATATTTTATCCATAGTAATAGTCAAGAAGGCAGAGAGGTGGGTACAGATGCAGGTTAATTGGTAGATTGGGGGATACGAAGAGGAGCTATTTCCTACTTGAGTGCATGAAACAAGGTTTTCCACTAAGTGGGTGAGACCATGTGTGGGGGTGGTCTGTTGATAGAAAGGGAAGAGAATCATACAGGAGGTTTGAGAAAAAAGAAGGTATGAAATTGTTGAATGTACACAAGCCAGCATAATAAGGAAGAAAATTAAGATGTCACGTATTATTGAGTTTTATGGACATGAATTTGGATTCAGACCAAACAGCAAGAAGATAAGCAAATACTTGGATTTGACTGGGTTTTCTGGATTTCCTAGATGAGTGTGATAAAGGATAATTAGGATGAGGAAATTTAGGGTGCTTGAAAGGAATTGATTTTATTGATGCCCTTTGAAATACAATTTGAGTAAAAAGCAAATTAAGCACATGGGGGTAGGGGAGGTGGGAATGCTGATTGACAGAGGAAAAGTAGCAAAGTTCCAAGAAAGAGCAATATGTTAATATTATCCAATTTATCAGTGATCACTGGATGATGTAAATGGAAGAGAAATTTATAGGTGGAAAAGGAGGAAAAGAGTATTGATGACAGATTTTACCAGTAGTATATTTGGCTGTAGGATTGTTTCCTATGTACATGCAAGGAACCAAGACACCTACTGATTGGAATCTAAGGACTTAGAATATCTACCAGCAATGAGATACAGTAAAAAGAACATTGGATATTGGAACAAAAGATCTGGGGTTTAAATCCTAGTTTTATTATTTCATCTTATTCATTCATTCCTTTATTCAAAAAATGTTAATTTAGCAACTATTGCATGCTGACACTTTTCAAAGGGCTGAGTAACAACAATAAACAAATTGAAAAGTTCTCCTCTCACAGGCTTATATTCTAGTGGCATTACATTGTTTGAGAAGGAAGAAAGACTATGCATAAGTAAATATAATAAAAGATATAATTTCAAATTATGGTAAGTACTATAAAGAAAATGAAGAGGAGTATTGAGATAATGACTTTGGCAGAGGATAAATAGCAGGCAGGCAGTTAGGAAAAGATCTCCAAGGAGGTGACCTTGGATCTGAATGACAAGAAGGAATCACCTACACAAAAGAAAGTAGTCTAGTCAGAGGGGAAAGCAGCTAGTTCTGTCGGATTTGACAAGTCTTATAAAATATTGCTATTTCAGTAAACTCATTAAAAATCTTTTAATGTGTTTCTATATTGTACTTTTGCTATGGTATTACAGTGTTAATACTGTTTCAGTTCTATTCATGGTGATGATTAGATTACCTAACTGGAAAATTGCGAAATTTACTATATGGTGAGTGCCTCAAACAAATATTAGAGATCTTGGAGGGAAGCACACCATGCTGTCAATTTCATTCTCTGGGTAAAAGAAAAATTGTGATTTCAAAAATGACATTATGATAAATTGGACATGACTTTTCCCCCCACTTACAATGAATAAGAGAGCAGCCTTTAAGGTTGTAGGACACAAGGGAAAGCTTAATGAAAGTGTGGGAACCTCTTCCTTCCCCAAAAGTTGCTCTGCTGTCTACCACTGCCAGTTAAACCAGAGTTTTAATTACTATTAACAGTGCAGATCGTTAGCTTGAATAAATGAAAATGTATTATTTCCTCTAACATAAAGCATCTCATGGCTCATAATCAACTTCATTTGGATCAACCATCACAGTTCACTGACAATAAAACACTTTGAAATTGTTTTAAAAGACAATTACCATTGTCTGAGATTGTTTTAGTTTCCCTCCATGCAAAAGTTTTATGTTTTTTTCCTTGACTTGCTCAAAGCAAATTGTCCTTTAGGATCACAAGAAGGAAAGACTTTCAGAAATCATATGAAAGTCTTACATTTCTTTAAGAAGTCATATGAAAGAATTACATTTCTGTATCTGTAACCAAGCCACAGTGGAGTCTCCTTAGATCGTGGAGCATTTGGGCATCTATAAAAACATACGTACCTACACACACGCACACAACTTCTCAGTACCAAATTGCACGTATCAGCTTCCTGTTGGCACAAAGTTATATGCCATATATAATAATGATGTTACTATGAACTCAGGGAATAGTTAGTAGAGACATTTTTATTTATTTACTTTTGTTCACTACTGCTATCGGTATCTTTGATAAAAAAGAATTTTTTTTTTTATTTTGGATGTTTATTTAGTACTTTTTGATCATCTAGATTCATTACCCTGCAAAAACTTGGAGGGCATACTTCATCTATCTTTATAACCCCAGTGCCGAATACAAAGCCTGAGGAATACATGATGCACAAGAAATGTTTTGTGAATAAATGAATGATTGTGGCAACCTAGTTTACTGTTGCTTTACAATGTGGGTGGCACTTAAATTACTCTTTGAAAAGGAAGATAAATGAGATAGCTAGCTGAATTTCCATAGCAGTAAATTTCTAGAGAGAGGACCAAGGCCTATTATGCCTGTTTACTTAACTGCTTTGTGTAATGATGATGGGAGAAGTGTGATGATGCAGGTTAATCAAAACCTCAGAGAAGCACGACTTTCCACTAGGGCCTACATGCTTTTGCAACAACCAATAAATCCGAAACAAACAATGGATGGAGGCAGAGCCATTTTTCTTTCCTGTGTAGCTATCACTTATCTCATCATTCTCCCCACTGCTGCTGCTTTTGCACACATGAAAATGTATGTTTAATAAGCAATAGGTAGAGATCATGAGAAGGATGCTCTTCAATCATAATGCTGTTTAGGATCCAATCATGTAAATAGAAAAAAAAAAAACACATATGCACCCTTTTATTAGGTTTTGCTAGCCAGTGATGAATTGGCATATATAGAAAACAAGCTACAGACAGGTATTGTTAGTGTCATTTGTATTTGCTTTGAGCTAATTTGGTTTGCATTGGTTTAGAAGCTTTAGATAGTTTACTGGGGGTGGGCGAGGGAACTTACATATTCTTTTCTGGAGCCTAACACTGTGAAAAAATCTCTCATTTCCCCCTGTTGTTCTCTTTTTTTCAAATAACAATATATAACAAGGAGTTGGGGGAATATGTTATGCAACAGATCCTATCCATTTTCACGCTAACGTTTTTAGACATTCAGAACTAGTATTACCTTGGATTGCAGAGCAGATGAAGTACATTCTCTTGTTTATTCAAAACTCATGCAGCTACAGTAAATGTATAATAAAGACTCTTTTGATATATATGTGTGGAATACACCTGCAGGCCTGAACGAGCTGTGTAACTGACAGGCTCCCCAATGCCTCTTCTCAGGCTTAGTGTCTTGATAGGTAAAATAGAGAAAATATTTATCTGGCACACTGATTGTGAGAAATAAATAACATATTTAAATCATAGTAGGCACTCAAAAACACTTGATTTCATCTCCACCATTCCTAGCTAATGATAGGAGGGCTAGAGCCTATTCTAAGGTTCTTCAAAACAGAACCTAAAAAAAAAATCCACAGTAGATAGTGAAGAATTTAAAGTAATAGCAAAGTTCATAAAGCTTGAAAAATTGTGGCACATTTATTTCTTTTCTTTTGACTGGATTCTATTCCTCAATTTTAGATTATTTCAGAGTGGTGTTCCCTCTTATAAGTTTTAAGTTTTTGGTATTTGGTGGTAGTGTTCCTGGGGGAAGGATTGATATATTTTATTAATACTTTTTTCTTGTAAAAGGTTATATAATGTCTTGTACAATTTTGTACATTATGGACAAAGAACTTTTCTTATAGTCATCTCATTTCAGTTATTTTCCTATTGGCCTAAATAAATGACATTTTAAAAATCTTTTAAAGATAATATATGTGTGTATTTATAAGAATTGAGTAGAAGATGTTTTCATGTAGAGCAAATTATGATATATGACCAATTTCACATGTTTAATATTTTATATTTATGAAAACAGGATTGGAAAAAAAAGAATCTCCTGAAAAATCTGAGCACTTCTTTTTCTTTAAAGTTTTTAAAAATTTATTTTATTTATTATTTTTTTTCTGAGATAGAGTCTCACTCTGTTGCCCAGACTAGAGTGCTGTAGGGTCAGCCTAGCTCACAGCAACCTCAAACTCCTGGGCTCAAGCAATCCTTCTGCCTCAGCCTCCTGAGTACCTGGGACTACAGGCATGCGCCACCATGCCAGCTAATTTTTTCTATATATTTTTAGTTGGCTGGCTAATTTCTTTCTATTTTTAGTAGAAATGGGGTCTTGCTCTTGCTCAGGCTGGTCTCAAACTCCTGACCTCAAGTGATCTTCCTGCCTCAGTCTCCCAGAGTGCTAGGAATACAGGCATGAGCCACTGTGCCCAGCCTGAGCACTTCCTTGGTCACTGTTTTCCTCTCAGTTGCAGATGAGCTTCTGCAGTGTGAAAGTTACTTAAGTGGAAAATAGGAATAAACCCTAGTAAGAGAAACTTCTTACCTGATTTCTCCCCTCTCATGAAGAATTGATTGAATCATTAGATTTGAAATGTACTGTCACTGTCCTCTATTTCTATTTTTGTCCTTTGTAACTTCTCTTTATATCCATTTCTGATCAGTCTTTTTTCAGGATGTTTTATTGTTTATAATTATTTAATTGATTGACTTATATTTTCTTACCTATTACAAAAAATGTTTGATTTTTCTGTTCATAAATGTTCAAAGTTTGCATTTTAAATTGAAAGTCTCTATTAGCCATATTTTAGTGCCTAACTCCACAGAATTAAATGTTACATGCTATCAATAACTCTTCAGAATATCCCATACAGTATTTATTTTAAAAATAGATGGATATGTCTGTGCAGTACTTAAATTCGTGTGGTAAACTGGGACTACAGAATGGTGAGTCAGAGTAAGATTTTGAGTGCTAAAAGACATCTAAATCTGAGGCCAGGTTTGACGTGTACTGATCTCAAAATTTGGGGACATTATATAACTACTCATTTAAAAAAAAATACTACTGGATAGGGATAATAAGAGTATTACATTATAGAGCCATTGTGAGGATTAAATGAGATAATGCATATAAATTTCCTAGCAAAGTTTTTAGAAAATTATAAGTTCTCCATACATACAAACTTTTACTTATATTATAACAATTTTCTAAGGCAATTTATGGCTATGACACAAGGGAATTATAGGTAAAGTGAGGAAAACATCTACTGGATTTTTTTTTTTTTTTACATGGGTGGGTAGAAGGAATTTCCAAAAGGATTTTGAGTTGAAATTATTTCTTACATTGCATAAACCTACACACTCATTTGACACTTTTTATATTATAATATCAAAAATCTTTATTACTATAGGGCTTTACTCTTTAACCACTTTAAGCCCCAAATCATAGAGATTCCAACTATAGTATGAAAGAAAGAACTTTAAGATAATTTTTAATTCAAATGGTGATTAGTTTCAAGAGTTAGATTTTTGAACATTTTATAATGAATTTCTTAAAAATTTCAATATCTCCTTTAATGTATCTTCTTGGCCAGCCAAATCAACAACTGATTAATAAGTATAAATCAGGGAACTAATCCTGTCCACATGGGGATAGCAAAAGCTCTGCTTATTATAGCATAATTTTTCATGATACATCTTATAATAGGTTATCATCCATCCTAATATTTAAATTCTGGAGTTAAATCTTGCCTAATTTTAGAAATAATAATGAAACTTTATTAGTAAATGTGTGGCAGATGTTTTGCACACAAAGTTACTGTGATTTTTTAAAAAAAGGTAATAGATTGAAATCCTTGCATCATTTTGAGATGATTTTCAATCATTTTTCTTTGGATAATGAGAACTTGAGCGGTTGCAAAAGCAAATTTTCCGGAGTCATTATTTTTTCATTAACCACTTAATTTCTGTTTGCTTTTCCAATGCCTATTACTGAGAACATGAATAAGAATTCACCATTTAAATAAACCAGGTGCACACGCATTTCAATTCTCTGCCTATTATATATTGCAGCAAGCAAGTAGTTAAGCATTTTACAAAAGAAACATGAGATATTGTAAATATTGTTTGCAAACTGTAATGAGCTTGCGATGAAATCTGTAGCTAAATACAACATTCCAATTATCTCTAAAATTGTGTTAGTGTGTTATTATCCTTGAAAGTGATATTCAAAAAGAGTGTGAAGCTATCTCTATGATTCTACATGTGAACCTAAATTGGATGGTGTCTACATATGAAGTCTGTACTTACACTGTACTGTGAGGCCAGCTACTGGACCATGGCCAGCAGATCTCTTAGAACGCATTGCATGCATGACATCTGTTCTTACTAATTAATTCACCTTGCAACACTCACAGTTGTTGGGAAGCTTGGCAGCAGGACCTGTGATTGCTGTTTATTATCAAGTTTATAACACATGAATAAACAAACACAGCCTAAGATAAGTGTTATATTCCTGGTAATCATTTCCAAATATTACATAGAAAACTAGCTTCATATAAATACCAAAAAATGAAAGAATGGTAGGGCTGTATTCTAGATTCCTGATTCTTCTCCCTGTTATCATCAGGCTTGATATTTTATTTTTATTGTATTCATGTTTAATAATTATACTCAATAAAATACTAAACATTTTATATTTATCACATAGACAATGGAAATACAAATATTAATATGAAGGTCATTATCCTTTGACTAGCAGAGAAGAAAATATAAATATATTTCAATTAATTTAACAAATGTTTATTAAACATCTTTTATCTAACAGAAACCATTCTAGGCACTGGGGATCAACAATAACCAAGACTGATAAAAATCCCTATTCAATGAACTTTTGTTTTAGTGAGAAGGGATAATAACCACAATATGTAAGTAATTTATATACTATGTTAAAAGGTGATAAGTTTTGTGAAGGAATTTTTATCAGGGAAAGTGGAAAGGTAAGACATGTAAATAGAATGATCAGGGAAAAAAAATTTTGACAAGGATTTGGATAAAGACATAAAAGAAGGACAAGAAAAAAATATGCATATATCTAAAGGAAGAGTCTCAATAAATGGAACTGCAAGTCATAGGCCCTGAGGCAGGGAAATACCTAAATGCAAGGAACCCACTGGTCTGGTGGCAATATAGTAATAGATGATATTGGAAAAACAACAAGATGATAAGGCCACTGTTAGCCATTGAAAGGACTTTATCTTTTCCTCTGACTGTGATGGCATATTATTTCGCTTGAGCTGCCGTAACAAAATACGCTAGATGGAGTGACTTAAACAACAAATATTTATTTTTTCTCACAGTTCTGGAGCATGGAACTCCGTGATCAAGGTGCTGTCAGGACTGATTTCTGATAAGGCCTCTCTTTGTTACTTGCATATAGCCGTCTTCTTGGTCTCTCCTCACATGGCCACTGCCCTGTGCTCATGAAGAGAGAGAGAGAGAGAGAGAGAGAGAGAGAGAGAGAGAGAGAGAGAGAGAGAGAGAGAGAGAGAGAGAGAGAGAGAGAGAGAGAGAAAGCGCTCTGGTGACTCTTCCTTTTCTCATATCTGATCAGGGCCTCAACCTTATGAACTCATTTAACCTTAATTACCTCCTTAAGGGCTCTATCTCCAACCCCCTACAGTCACATTGTGGGTTAGGGCTTCAACATGTGAATTTGAGCAAAAACAATTGGGTCCATAACATTCTTACCTCTGCACCAACCCCCACAAATTCATGTCACTGGCGAAATAGAGTCACCTCATCTCAACAGCACAAAAAGTCTTAACCCCATTTCAGCCACAATTTCAAGTTCAGATTCTCACCTAAATATCATTTCAATCAGAAACAGGTGAGATTGAGGTATGTCATCCTGAGGCAAAGTTCCTTGCTAGCTGTGAACCTGTGAAACAAGACAAGTTATATATCTTCAGATTCCAGTAGTGGGATAGGAATAGGATAAGCATTCCCATTCCAAAAGGGAGAAATCAGAAAGAAGAAAGAGGTGACAGTTTCCAAGCCAGTCTAAAACCTAGCCAGGCAAATTCCATTAGATCTTAAGGCCCAAGAATATTCTTCTTTGACTAGATGCCTTGTTCTCCAAGCCCAACAAGGCGGCAACATCACCTCCACAGCCACAGGCAGTGGCCCCACTCCCATGGCTCTTTAAGGGTCAGACTGGTCACTGGAATGTAGTTGGTGGCCCCAGCCTCTGAAACTGAGGAGAAACCAGCTTTCCTCCCTGGGCATGTATGCCTTGAGCCTCTCATGAGAGGGGCAGGCCCAGTGATCTCTGAATGACCTTCAGAGCCATTTTTTTCTTTTTCTTGAAAGATAAAGCATGTCCACACCTGAATAGCTCTAGTGTCCCATCCTGGCTTCTGATAATATAGCCAGTTAAATCCATGGGTAGTTTCGTTATGGAGTGTGTGTCCAGTCGCACCCTTGCTGTCCTCTCCAGAACACACTTTCTTATTTTTTACACTATGACTGGGCTGAGAGTTTTCTAACTCTTAAGTTCTGGTTCCTTCCTGTTTGGCAATTTCTTCTTTAGTTCATCTCTCTCCTCTCTCATTTTGCTATAAGCAGTAAGGGGAACCCAAGCTGCATCTTCAACACTTTGCTTAGAAATCACTTCAGCGGAATATCTAATTTTATTGTTCATGTGCTCTATCTTCCACAAAAAGCTAGAACACAATGCAGCCAAGTTCTTTGCCACTTCACAGCATAGATCACCATTCTTCTGGTTTCTGATAGTGTGTTTCTCATTTTCATCTGAAACCTCACCAGAGCACCTTTAGTGTTCATACTTCTGCCAGCATTCTACTCATGATGATATATGTATTCTCTAAAACAATAGAACCCTTTTCTACAGCCCTCCTTTTCTCTTTCAAAGCCCTTATCAGAATCACCTTTAATGTCCATATTTCTACCAACAACACAATTTAGTCCATAACAGATAAAAAAACAAAACAAAACAAAAAAAACTATTGGAGTCTTTTGAGCAGAAGAGCAATACAATCTGATTTATTTTATTAGAATTACTGTGGTTTCTATATTGAGAATTGACTTCATGGGACATAGATGACAGCAGAAATAACAGTTCAGAGGGTCAGAAATCAGAGGCAAATAAATTTAGTCATGTTGGATGTGGGGAGTAAGAACAAAAGAGAAACTAGGAGTAACTTCAAGGATTTGGGTTTGAGCAAATTGGAAGCACCATTTATCATTAATTGAGATGAGGAAAGCTGACGCCATAGCAAGTCTGAGGGGGAAGAGTTCTCATTATACATGTTACCGTTGAGGTATATTTTAGAAAACCAGTGGCGATACTGAGCAGACAGTGGTACATCTACATCTCCAACTCAAGGTTAAAATGTGGGGGACATCTGTCTATAACTCAGGAGAAAATTGTCTAATTTTTATTTGGTATTTAATACCATAAACTTTGATGGAATCACTAAAGGAGTCATATAGATAAAGAGGAGGTCCAATAACGTATCCCTGTGATGCTTCCTTATCAGGAGACAAGTGAAATAGAAAAAATTATCAGAGTGGACTGGGAAGAAGAAACCAGTAAGGGTTAGTAGAAAATAGGAAAGTGTGATGTCCTGGAAGCAAAGTGGAGAAAGTGTTTCAAGAGGAACAAAATAATCAACTATGTCAAATGTGCAATAGGTTAAGTAAAAATGAGGGCTGAGAACTGGTCCCTGGGTTAAGTAACATGTGCACCATTATAAAGTACAGGGAGAGAGGGTAGTTGCAGAGGGTAGTGAAAGCCTAATTAGGGTGACAACAAGAAAGAATGGCATGAAATCAACTGAGACTGTGAGTATAGACAAGGAGGCATTTTACTATGACAAATGAAGCAAGTATTTGGAAGGGAAAGATGACTCAAGATGTTTTTTGGTGTTGTTTTTCTGTTTCTTTTTTTGTTAAGATTGGAGAAATAAAACACATGGTATGGGAATGATCTAATAAAGGTGATGTAGGAGATAGGAGAATTGGTATAATGACGACTTTGAGTAGTTAAAGGCAATGGGCTTAGTGTTCAAGTGGAGGGATGGGCCTAGATAGGACAGAGTTATCTTGTTAGCAAAGCAAGAAGAAGGCACAGCGTCAGGACATCGAGCATTATATATTGAAAGAAAGCAAATAATTTTGATTGAAAGTAGAATCAGTAGAAAGTAGAATCTGAGGCTATGGATGGGCTGTTATAGGGGTAAGAAAAAAGGAGGGGGAGAGGAGAAAACTAGGATTTTTGAGCACTTACAATATATTAGACATTCTGCAAATGATTAAAAACACACAGATAGATATATATGATCTTTTCCCCTACCCTCAAGAAGCTCAGTCAAGTAAGGTAGGTAAGAGAGGATCTAAATTTAATAATGCAGAGTGGTAAGTGTCTTAATATAGTATCTGGAAATACTTATACAAATTGTGTTTACATCCCTGTCAATGAATGCAGTCATGACTGTACTCATGAAATAGGAGATTGAAAGGGATTATAAAGGTAGGATACCAACATTCTTCCTCAGCTCTGTGAGCTGCCAAGCTTTCTCTATGCATATGCTCCTCTTCTTTACAAGGTTTGTTTTATAAATCTCTATCGCTTCTCTTTTCTGCTGTGTAGTCTTGGAAGAAAAAAAAAATTAAACTTCAGAGTGAGATCAGCTCAGTTTGACTCCTAGATCCCTAGTTAGCAATAAAGTGATCTGAGCCAGTTATTGAATTTGCCTCAGTCTCCCCATTAGCAAAATGGGAATAATGATGTATCACGCAAATATTGTAAAGATGGAATTTCTTATGTAAAAGTGCTTAGAATAGTGTATAGTTATTGTGCAATTGATACTAGTTATTGTTTGATTCTTTTATATTTTTTTTATGTTTCCACCTAATGTTTCTTTTTTATAAATTCTCTTTGCTTACTCTTCAGTTGTAGTTCATTTTTTAATATATAACCTCTACATCTTTTATTTCTCATTTAAGATGGTATTCACCATGAACTTTCTCTTTAAGGTTATTTTTGTATTTTTTTTTTCTTTTCAGTTGCCTGTTTATCTTTGGGCTAAATATGGGTATTCTGCTTCATCAAGTCTGATTCTATCCTCTAAATGGGCTGGAGTCAGTGGCAATATCAAAAAGCCAATCGTAGCTTCAGGGGGCAGGCTTCTCTAAAGCTCTTTCTCCCACCCCGGTGTGCTCTGTTTGCTTTATATGAAGAGAGAGTACACCGTCTGGAAGGGTGAGCCAAATGTTTGGCTATTTGGACCCTTTAACATCAGCCATCAATTGGCTGAAGTTAAAGACTCATATACTTTTTTATGACGAGGAATGATACGTAATGAAAAAAGCAGAGAGCTTTTATGCTTGAGCACCTTCTACAACTAGATACCACAGTGATGCCAGTTAAACAAAATAAGCCCTGTTTATTTTTTCTAAAGATACTCAATAAAAATGATCAGCACAAATACAAAATTTATGACTAAGTTTATGGTGCAGTCTACCTAATCATAGAAGAGGAGACAGTGCCCAGAGAATGTTGTTTTGAAGGAAATAAAGACAACTAAATAAATTAAGAGAAATATATACATTATTCAGAATCATTCTGGAAAAAAAAAAAACAACAGGAAAGACTGCTGAAGCTATTTAATGAAACAGCATTTAATGCTAGTTCTATAAAGCTAACATCTATCAAGTACATATTTTATGTCAGATAACGTTCTATTTATGTACATGTATGATCTCAAACATTCTCATGAAAACACTGTGATGCATATTCTGTAATTATCTAAATTTTATAGAGGGAAATCAAGATCATAAAATTGAAGTAATTTGTTCAATGTCAAACAAATAGTAAACAACAGAGTTTCAAGGCAGCCTAACTCCAGAGACCATGCTCTTGAACTGCAAGTAGGACATTTTCATGTTAACTGTCATTATCATGACTTAATGGCTTAGATCCTTGTGAATAGGCAGCGTGTTTTAGGATCCCAAACACAGGCATTGGCAAAAAACAATCTTGGGGTGAGATCCAGTCTTGCCATAGCTTATGATCTGTTTGGCTTCAGATTTTTCTTTTCTTAGAATTAGGTTAATAATTCCCAATTCATAGCATGACATCAAGATACTGTAAGACACATTACTAAATGAGGTAATAGATGTGAAGTATCTAGCACAGTGCTTTACACATTTTAAGTATTCAAGAACTACTTCCTGCTCTCCTTTAGTATTCTTACCTGTCTTTCTGCAAGCAATGCTGGCTTGTTTGAAGCACTTTCTTTTCTTCTGCAATGATACAAATCCTTTCTTCCACCATTTGACAAATATTCAATGAGCTCCAAATATATGAGTGCCTGTTATAAAAATGACCAACCCATAGTCCCTACCTTTAAGCCCCTAAAACTCTTTTTTTTTTTTTTTTTTTTTGAGACAGAGTCTCGCTTTGTTGTCCAGGCTAGAGTGAGTGCCGTGGCGTCAGCCTAGCTCACAGCAACCTCAAACTCCTGGGCTCAAGCGATCCTTCTGCCTCAGCCTCCCGAGTAGCTGGGACTACAGGCATGTGCCACCATGCCCGGCTAATTTTTTTTATATATATATCAGTTGGCCAATTAATTTCTTTCTATTTATGGTAGAGACGGGGTCTCGCTCTTGCTCAGGCTGGTTTTGAACTCCTGACCTTGAGCAATCCGCCCGCCTCGGCCTCCCAGAGAGCTAGGATTACAGGTGTGAGCCACCGCGCCCGGCCAAGCCCCTAAAACTCTTTATCAGGCCCCTACGTAAAACCTACAGACTTTAAAAAGTTTTGCCGAAAACTCCAGGCAAAAGTGCATCTCTCAACTCTTCCAGAATTTAATTTGCATTACTCCGTACTGAGCAGTCTACTTGCTCCCTTGGGGATGTCTCTTTGTACCTGCCTGACCCCGGCTCTTTAAGGAAATTGTAAAGGAGTATGAAACCTGCCTTGTGTAAGAGAGCATACCACCTGTACACCATAGTTATTTACCAACTTATGGATGGGTAAAATTAACAAACTAGTTCTTCCTCTGGAATTCATTATGAAAAATGTCTCCACCTAATTATGTGCCATTTTTCACCATGTTAAGAAACTGTCACCAGAGATTATGTTGGATCCAGATCTCTTGAACATTTCTTCTGGCTTTTGATCTCACTCCATTTGCTAGATTATTTGAGCAAGGTGAAAATACACAAAATAAAAATCTGTTTCTGGATGCTTTTTTTCCATAAGCAGAGCAATCTATTAACGCCTCCAAAATAAAAAAAAAAAAAAACCTAGTCGATGACAGTGCTGCACATTAACAGAGCATCCTCTTCTCAAAGGCACCTTGCACACTTCCAGAGGAGACCTGTAAGAGGACTCCTTTAGTACCAACTGAAGCGTGGCCCAGGCTCTGCACTGCCTCCAGAGACAGGAGTGCCGAGTGAAGGAAAATTGTATGAATTATGTGTGGTGGGGGGAGAAGGAGGCAGAGGATTGGATGGCAATTGAGGTCAGCTGAACAATTAGAATACAGAACTATATTAATATGCAGTTAGGAGAGCAAGATTAGCATCAGCTTTGCTGCAAAGACCAAATTTTAATGACCACAAGTTTGGCTTATCTGTGACCTACATGTATACCCAGAAATGCACAATTTCTCTGGAACTGACTGAGACTTTTGAAATGATCCCCCGAGTTCAGTCTCGTCTAAATTTTATTTCATAGTATGCCATTAAACAATGCATGGCTCCCTTCCTTATGGAGTTCTGAAAGTTTTCAAGTAGTTTTGAGAAAGTATATCTTTATAATGCCTGCTTCAATCCATTGGTCTCATGTTTGGTGACATACACACACCATAGACCTTACTGGAAACCAACCCAAAGAATAATTAATGTATTTTAATTGCTTCCCCCCCCCTTATATTTGTTTTATTCATTTGTTTTGGTTTTAAATAATTCAGTTTTATCATAACATTAATCTTTCCACTGGGTCAAATACATATAATGCTTGATATCTAGAAATTATTTATTAAAACCATGTAATAATTTACTTGTGTAATTGATGCATGTCACCCTATAATGGGGATGAGAGAGACAGGAAAACTTGTAAAAGAGAAGCATAAAATGAAGAAATTTTATGGATAAGCAGCAAGCAAGTAAATAAAGAAAGAAAATAAAAGGAAGGAAAAGAAGAGGAAGAAAGAATGAATTGAAATTATAGAAAAAGATAAAAAAACATAAAGGGGGAAGGAATCACTAGAGATAGGGATGTATTTATAAGGCTGGAAAATGATGAAGGCTTTAGATTCAATTTATATTGAGTCCATTTCTATTAGTAATAATTGCTGATACCTGTGATTTCTCTTTCACTTTCTATTTAAACAATTTTTATTGATGGCAATGAATATCTATGTAGCACTCACTTTACAAAGCTGTTCTTTCATTCAGGCATCAAACTGTCTCATTTACAGGTTCACAACAAGCTCAGGAAATAACCTTTTGAATCAAGATTTTAATTTGTAAATTTTTATGAAATTTGGAAAATACAGGTAACTGTTAATATTCACACCAATGTACTAATACACAAATTTAATTATTCGATAATACTGAGTCATTTCAATTATAAAATGGAAATAATATATACATGAAATTAATATTTACCTCTTCTAATTCCCTTTAATAATCCCTAACTATATCTACTCTAAGTTTATGTGTATCCTTTCTATGTATGCTTTTTCATTTTTATTACATAGACATACATATGTAATTAATTATTAATACATATGTAATTAATACATATTAATACATAATATAATAAAAATAGTCATACATTTTTAGTATTCTCATAAATGATATCATACTTTCATACTGCATGATTCTTCCCCAACTGGCTTGTTGCACTAAGCATCTTATTTTTTAGAGTAGTTGATATTGATACACAGGAACCCAGTTAACTCATTTTGTTTGCAGTTGACAATTCTATTATATAAGTTAACATTTTATAAACCCACAGACAGTTACAATTTTTCCAGGTTTTTGCTTTTGCAAACTATATAATCTTTCATATACTTTACATATGTGAGATTTTTTTCTGCATAGCGATTCCATGGATGCACAATGAAATCATCTGGGAAGCTTTTGAGTATAATATATGGATGGTAATTCAGTTTTTCTGGAGCAGAGCCCATGCATGGAAATATTTTAAGTACATCCCAGGTGATCCTAATGTGCATCCAATATTAAGAACCACTACTTTGGTCTAGGACAGTGATTCTCAAACTTTAATGTGGGTATAAATTACTTGTAGATCTTGTTAAATTTCAGCTTTTGATTTAGTAGATCTGGGTGTGCCTGAGATCCTGCATCAGTAACAAGCTCCCAGGTGATTCAGGACACACTCTGAAGTAACAAAGCTCTAGGTTATGCAACTACTTAGAAACGAAATTGTAGATATACTTGTGGATCTTCAGTTTCATTAGCTCTTTTCAAATTGCTTGGAGATTTATACAGTTTTCAACAGTATATGATTTTTCATTTTCATTAACTTGGTATTATCTACTTTAAAAAATTTTTACCAATATTATAGATTTCAAGTTGGGTTGTTTTAATTTAATTTAAGTTTTTCTAAGACTTAGGCTCTCCTTCTTGTCAAATAATTCAAACAACTCAAGTGCCTATCAATACATGAGTGGCTTAATAAAATGTGGTATATGTATACCATGTAGTTCTACTAAGCCACAAAAAACAACGGTTATCTAGCATCATTTATATTACCCTGTATAGAGCTGTAGCCCATTCTTGGAAAAACAAACACCAGGTGTACTCATTATCAAATTGGTATTAACTGA
Source organism: Microcebus murinus (assembly GCF_040939455.1). Classification (NCBI taxonomy): domain Eukaryota; kingdom Metazoa; phylum Chordata; class Mammalia; order Primates; family Cheirogaleidae; genus Microcebus; species Microcebus murinus. Next base: position 56,505,730 of record NC_134105.1, on the reverse strand, counting down.
GCAACACTTATGTGCACATTTAGTAGTAACATCCATCGGGTGTTTGGCAGTTGGGAGGAGGGAGGGGGTACCATCTGGGAGATGGACACCCTTGAAGTTCTTACTCGAGTGGTGCAAAGACAATATATGTAACCTAAACATTTGTACCCCCATAATATGCCGAAATAAAAAAATTCCAATAATTGCTCATGAAAGTTTCTTTTTTTCTGAGTATTTTGCTCATATCTTTCATACTTTTTAAATTTTTTTTTTATTTCAGCATATTACGGGGTTACAAATGTTTAAGTTACTGAGAACCCAGACATAAAACTATCCTTACATAGCCATCTAATCTTTGACAAAGCAGGCAAAAGCATACACTGGGGAAAAGAATCCTTATTCAATAAATGGTGCTGGGAAAACTGGATAGCCACATGTAGAAGACTGAAACAGGATCCGCACCTTTCACCTCTCACAAAAATCAACTCATGGTGGATAACAGACTTAAACCTAAGACGTGAAACTATAAGAATTCTAGAAGAAAATGTTGAGAAAAACTCTTATCCATGTTTCTATCAGACTATTTTTAATAACTTATTGACGTGTTGAAATTCTTTATATATCCAGGATACTAATTCTTTGTTAATAATCTTTGTGAATACCTTCTACAACTCTGTGACTTCATTTAAATTTGTCTATGGTGCATTGCATATACACAAATACACTTGTGTTTAAATTTAATATAGTCACATTTATCAATCTTTTAATTATGGTTTCTGTTTTATGTTTTACTCCTTTCCAACTTCAATATCATAAGTAATTCTATAATTTTTAAATATTTAAAAAACTTATTTTTACTACTTGCGCGTTTAACCCATGTGCAAGATATTTTTGTGTATGATATGAGGTCAGAATTCACTGTTATCTTTTTTCTAAGAGTAGCCATTTGTCTGGCACACTGATTGCACCTTCCTTCCCTGATTTGTAATATCCCACTATCATATCCAAACGCATGTATGCATGTTCTGCCAGTGTTGTATGTTTTCTTTGAGCGTGCCACTTTTATTCTATTTTGTATTTTTCTCCCAGGGTTTTATAATTAGCCTTGAGAATATGATAGGATAAATCCCTCTCTTTATTTTTCTTCTTTAAGGCTTTTCTTGGCTACTCTTTGTCCTTTACTCTTCTTCAATATTAATATTAGGTTAATTTTATTGAATTATGTGAGTAAAATGAGATTTCTATTGTAAATGTATCACATTTATAGATTTATTTTAGGGGAGAATTAATATCTTTTCTGTAATCTAGCTGAACTCTCTCATGAACTCCAATAGTATGTAACTTCTCTTGAATATTCTACAGAGATATTATCTATCAGCAATTACTTGTTTGCACCTTCGTTTCCAATACTTACACTTATAACTTATTTTTAAATCTTATTGGACTGGCTAGGAACTCCACTACAATGTTAAAATCAAAGCAGTAAAAGTGGACTTCCTTGCCTTGCTTCAGTTTTAATGAAATATGTCTAATATTTCACAATTAAAGATAATGAGCACTGTGAATTTTTGTTAGATCATTTTAGTCACATTATAAAAAAAAACTTTCTATCTATAGTTTGCAACATTTTTATAAATTCTAGTATTCTTTCCTATATAATGCTCTCTCTACATCTATGCATGTGATCATTTCCCCTTCAGTCTGTTTCCATGGAATACCACATTAATAAATTGTTAAATAATCTCATTCCTGGTATAAGGAATCTTACATTAGGCATGATTTTTATATATATTGCTGGATTCACTTGATGGATTCAATATTAAATTCAAACTTTCTGTGTTCATAGATGAAATTGATTCTGTTGTCCAATTCTTGTCTGTATTTAGTATCACATTATATCATTTGCATCAAATGAATAGGTAATATTTTCCTATTTTTACTTTTGGGAGCAGATTTATAAAACAACAATTATTTCTCTAAATTTTATTTTTTGAATCTTTTGAGTGGATTATATAACATAGAAATTAGTTCTTTAAATATTGGTAGATCTCTTCTGTAAATTTGTGTGAGCCTATTATTTATTGCTTGCTAATAGAACATCCAAATCAGTTGTTCCTAATAGGCAGCCTGTATTTTCTAGTCTCTTCTACTTTACATTTATGCCATCTTTAATATGTGATTTCCAATATCCAAGGCCACGTGCATCAAGCTGTAGGAAATAGCATGGAGGATCACCCATGAGAGGTTTTTGTGGGCCAAGCCTGGAAGTACCACATATCACTTTTGTTCATATTCCATTGTTTAAAGCTCAATCATGAGTAACTGCATGGAATTTGGGGAAACAGAATCTAGTTGTGTGCCAAGAAGAGGAAATGAGCTTGGTGATCAATTAGCAGCCTTGCTACACCCAGAAGAAAACAGATTATATTTCTCTACTACAAAATAAAAGTTTGGTTTTTTCTCCTGTGAATTTTGTTTAATCCTCCTTTAAAAACACCATTCAGTAGCAAGCATACAGCTCAGTTCCTTAAGGTACCATTTGAGTGTTACAGCTCCCAGCCTGATGGAAACAGTTTGATATTACAGTCCTAGCGCAATTCTGCTGACTTCCTACCAAAAGCACAAAGTTATATACATAATAAATCTCATCAGCTGGTAACTCTGCTGTCATTTGGTACATGTTTTCTTCAATAAAATAACTGACTGGCAAAAATCAACCACAGTCACTGCTGTTTTTGCAATATGTTTCAAAGGCAGGTGGTCATCCCATCTCTGGAGATTAAAAACAATTTGGAGATAAATGTGGAATAAAAGAGTAACCGAGGAAGAAAAGTGTGTGGGTTTAGGTGTTTGGTGAAGCAGGATGAGAAGGGCTCTTATGTTACTCATCAACTGAGAAACACATTTCCATCTGTTTATACTAACATATCAATCTGAATGCATACACTGTGACAGCTATAATGCACACAAACTCATAAAAATTTGCTTAAGTATTAACATTTGATGTAATATTCATATTACAGGGGGAAAGGCAAATGTAAACTGGCCAGTGGAGTGTTCAAACAGCAGAAAAGAGTCTCATTTCCCCCCTGGAAAGATATTAATCAAATGTTCTGTCCACTCCAAAGATTAAACAAGAACTTATTTTGGCCTGTGAAGTTTTAAGCCCTCAGAGGGAACGCCTGAAATAACCATTTGCAACATGCTTGTTTTTTGTTTGTTTATTTTACCAATGCTTTAACTCAATGCCCCCCCCAATAATTTATTCCCATCCTACCATTTTAATCTTGTTTCTAACCAAGTCCTTTTACAGCCAAACTGCCTGATCTCCAAACATAGCCTATGTATTTATTTGACAGTATTTCCAAATGCTGACTGATCTCACAATTCTCCATTCCTCCTCCCAAGTTCAACTTTATTCTATTATCCAAATCCCAAGATCAAATTTCTTCTCCTTTGTCAAGTCTTTTCTGATTCTCCTCTGAACCTTCCACTGCTCTACCTACTCCTAGTTAAGTCTAATAATTGTTTCACCTAAAACTCCATAGTCTTTTTTTCTGAACCTTTCTGAACTCCCTTAGGATGTTCCACTTTACTTTATAGTTATTGGTGTTTTCATCTTCTCTCCTACCTAGGCTCTAGACTTGTTGAGGGCAAGACCATCCTTTTGATTCCCTTTTATATTCTCAATACCTAATGGGACATAGTTGGAACACTGTGGAACATCCCATTATCACGAAATTTTTATTTATTAAAGGAATGACTTTTACTTTAATGTATCTTTTGACATACATGTAGGTAAAAGTCAGTAGGCTGTGGGTAAATATTGAATAACCAATTCTCAAAAAAACAAAAGCTGTAATTTGTGGCATTTGCCAATTTCCATGCTGTAAACACTACCATTGTGGCCAATTTTAAACCACTACCATGTCATGTATTGTAGTGACTATAACTGAAGGCATGACTTCTGGTATAGTTTTATCAGTAGACGTGTCTCCAAAAGATTTATCCAAGTTATTTAAAATGAGGAAAGAAAACAACCAAATGTAGATTCTTATGGAACTCCTCTTCTCCCTTCATACAGACATGAATTTACCATTTTCTGGCAATATGAGCACCTTGTTCACAAGTCTCCATTTTATCACTTAAACTGTCTTTAACAACTGTCAAATGGCTCCTGAAATCTATAAGTGCTCAATATGGTACCCTTATCTGTAAGCTTGTTAACCTACCCAAAAGGCAAATTGTGTTATTTTGACATATCTAATCCTTCCTGTTTATTTATCTTAATCCTCAAACCAAAAATTTAGATATAGTTTCTACCTTTCCATCCTTCCCTTATAGTAGTAGCTGTGAAGAAAAAAAAATGATAAGCAGTTATAATAAGTAGATGTAGACAAAAATACAGAATAAAAGAGCTAACATGTATCGGGTAATTTATTTGGGTTTTGGCTTATTTTTGGAGGATTGATCAAGTGATGAGACTGGAGTGTTGAGAATAAGAAAGTTCAGCAGGTAGGAGAGTTACAGATGTCCCCAAGGGAATATATTTTTCAGTCGTAGCCACATTTTTAAGTTCTTACAAATAGAATATGATAGTACCTAGAAAGCCAAAATAAAAATACATGATACTTTTCATTTGGGATGTAAAAATATGTTATACACCTAGTACCTTAGAGAAGCTAAAACAAATCAGTGTTTCTCACTTAATACACTAGAGAGCAGCTCAATCACAATGTATTTTAATTCTAAAGGTAGAAATGATAAGGTATTTTTTTCCTCAGAATGTAGTACTTAATATGAGGGAGGATGACTTTTAAATAAATGTGTTAAAGACCAAGTCCCCAAACAAAAAAAAAAATTAGAACTGATAAAAATATTATCATTCATCACTTTCTGAGCACTCACTGTATACTAAGTGTGATCTTATAAATTACTCAGGGATCAATATAAAATAGTTTCTGCATCCATCTGGGTTCTCCAGAAATATCTATAAAAAAAGAGATTTGCTTATGGCTTAAAAGTAAATAAAGGAAATAATTTTAGGTGTGACCAGCCAAGTACTTGAATCCACTATTGCAGCCACAAGGATGAATTTATGGTCCACAAATGGGTCCTGATCTTTCCTAGTTCTGTATCTTCACACATGGATACCACTTCCTGAAATTCACTTCTCTGTTCAGATATCTGCAATATATTATTTCAAAAGAAATCTTTATATCTCTTTTGCCATCTTTCCATCTCTACTTGGGCTGGGTGAATTTCCCTTAAGATATGCATAATATCTTATGTGTATGTCTCTCACATAACTTGATATAATTATATTTTTAATCTATTTCACTGTTTGTTTCCTTTCCTAATATATAAGCTACTGGAAAACAGCAACTACATTTTATTGAATTTTAAATCACTAGCACCTATCACAGTCCCTGGTGCATAGCAAATGATAAAAATTTTCCGTCCAAATGAATAATGTATAAATCTGTAAGAGAGAGACCTTTTGAGGTTTACCTTCCTATAATTAGACTGTCTCCTTTGTTACTGTATTGCAGTATAAACAAAGGCATGTAATGATGTAACAAGACCTATGTACAAACATAGAGGCACATATTCAATATAATCTATATCTATCTATATAACTAATATACATTTATATATATTCACATACCATATAATTTATGTATTTAGGTATACATATATGTACCTATAAATTCATTGGTTACATAATTTCTGTATTTCACTAAAAATACTAAATGTGAGTCAGTAAATTTCAGTATTGTTATATGGGTTCTCCATATCATTTTATCATGACATAAGGATTACCAAAGAATAATTTCCCTACCAATGAAAATGTTCTTTGGAATAGTACCTAGGTATAAGACAGCACATAACATTTAATCCAGTTGATGTAAATCAAGACTTTAAAGAGATAAATCTATATTTAAGACCAAGAGAATTAGGGATATCTGAAATTTTTTGAGTTTTTGTGATTTATATTGAAATAGAAGTCCCAGAAGCTAGCCCAAGTATAAAATAATTTTTGTCAAGATTGCCTTTTTTCCAGTGAATAATTTAAAATGCAACTTTTCTTCATGTGAACTGTCTTATATCTTGGCAGTAGGCACAGTATTTTAATAATTTATATAATTTTGAATATAATATAGTTAATGCCATAAAAGCAATTTCTTTGATATTGAATTATAAGAGAATGCACTTAGGACACTGTGACTAATGATCTAGGGGCCAACAGCATGGTAAATTACCTTTTAATCCAATTTCAGAGAGAATCTATTCATGTAACCACAGGACTGTACTATCTCCTGGCACATAGCTGCATGATAACATTTGGTTGTACATTAAAAAAAAAAGAAACATAAGGAAAGCATTCTCTTTGGAAAAAGTACATAAACATGATCATTAAAAAAGGATATATGATAATTATTTTTTGGAGGCAGTGTATTAATATGAATCATTGTATTATCATTTACATTTTTGAATAAAACCTGTTCTCAGAATATTTTCTAAGGCAAGACTCTAGTTGCTCTGGAAATCTAATCATGGTTAGTCCATGACAGGTGAACAACAACACATTAGTGTGATAATGTGCAACTTCCCTAAGAAAACAAGCAATGTAATGTGAAAATGGATTCCTTGAGTCTTCCAAAGCAACAACAGGCTGAAGGCCTTGCCAAAATGTAAGACAGAAATGGGAAGATTGTGATTCCCTGGCTGAATCTGCAGCATGCATGGCTGCAGCATATGGTAAAGATTTTGTACACACATAAATCTGCAGGCACTCTTTACTTTCATAGGCCATGTAGATTTTTATATCATGAAAATTTTCCAAGATGTGATGATGAAGTGTCTCCAGTAAGAGCCAGTTTTTTTCTACTTCCCATCAAGGTGTCATTTGGGTTGGTGCCAGGCTAAGTCCATAGATATTTCAATGAAGTTGTATGGCACACAAACATTTAAAAATTTAAGTGTAATGATCTAGCAAACCTAGATTTCCATTTTCTAAGTGGAAATTGTGAGTGTTGGTTGCTCTCTTTAGACCGTTGCTGTCTACCTGATCCTACCCATTGCAATGTATATATGTGCCCTTTGTCCTGACCTACATTACTCATGGATGCTACTTATCCACAGCTTTAGTGTTTCAGTTTTTAATGTAAGTCATCGGGAAATGATCCTCACAGTAAAATTTATCATCTATCAATTTCTTCCACTGTCTATTTTGATGCCAACACTACATTGTCTTTGTTGCAGCTTTATGGTAAGTAGTAAAGTCAAGTAGTATAAGCCTACCAACTTTCATTCTTCTTTTAAAAACCATGTCCAAACTTGGTGGCTTTTAACAACTACAATTATTTATTTTACTCAAAAGACTGAAGCTTGGGCAACTTGGAAAGGATAGTGGGGGCCTCACTGGGATGGCTGAAGCAGTTAGGGCTTAAAAGAGCTGGAGTGCTTTCTAGTCTCTCCCTGTTCCTATTGTCTGAGTCTCTTCCTCTGGTGTCCACATGTGGCATCTCCATGTGTTCTCTCCAGCATCATGGCCCTGGGATCGTCACACTAATTATAGTGGCCCAGGTCTCCAAGCCTGTGTGTTCACAGAGAACAAGGCAGGAGACAAATGGTATTTTTTACCCAGCTTGCAAGTGACGTAGGATTACTTCTTCCCCAGCTCTATTGTGTGAAGCAGCCAGGAGCCTACTCAATATTCTATATGAGGTGGGTGAGGGGAGGGACAATTCTTAGCGGGAAAAATGTTAAAGAATTTGTGGCCATGTTATAAAACTGCCACACAAACCAACTACTACAAAAGCAGGTGGGTGGGTGGGAGGAAGAGTTGAGGATGGGATATGTAGAATTCTTGTCCATTGATAAACTCCACCTACCAACAAAAAGCTGTTAAGCCCTCAGTACATTACTAGGAGTAAATGTTCAACAAATACTAACCTTTGCTGTAGGTGTTCTTTTGTTAGACATGTCTCCAATAAGAAAGGCAGAGAGCCACAATGTCCTATTTTGAGTTCCTATCCAACTACCTTCTAGTTCATTTTCTAGAGCACATATGTTAAGAAGGGAACACCATTTATTTTTAGCCAAGGCTTCAGCTCCAATTTCCTGGTAACTTTGTTGGACCATATGGAAGTCTCTAGGATCTATGTGAAAACACATTAATAAAAAGACAATCAAAATATATCGAACTATTAACAATGATTCTCCTTAAATGGTGACATTATATTAAATTAAATCATATGAAATTGCCAATATCTATTTGTTTTTAACCAAAGAGTTTTCAATATAATATATAATTTTATTTTTTCTTCCTATTCTTTATATATTTTTCAGTGAGTATATATTACTATCATGATTAGAAAAATAAATATTACTTACAAAGAACAAAGGAACCAGAGTACTTCAAAGAAGGCATTATTTTTCTAATGGTGCTAAAATAGCACATCTTCTCTGCAAATACAAAAAACATGATAGCAGCTTTTAGATATAAAAAAATCTGCTAAAACACATTTTTAAGCCTAACAAGGAACACTGATATTGAACCTGAACAGGCTTACCTCACGAAATCAGGAGCCAGGTGTTACATTATAACTCTATGACTCCAGGGGTAGACATTGGACTCTCTCGTGCTTTAAAAAAAACCCTAAAGCAAGCTTTTAGCTATGGGAAATGTTTGCAAAGAAGGCAGCTGGGTTCTAGCTTGACACAGCTGGGCTTTTTCCTCTGGTTTATGTGAAAACTAGTTCACTGCCAAGGATGAGGCAAGAAAAGTTCACCCAGGCCATTCCAGAGGGCATTTGTTGGCACATTTCCAGGTGGTACGGTGGCGATGGCCACCGGGTTTATGGGAATAGTGACTACACTGAAAGAAGGCACCTACTTTCCTTAAAATAAATTCCTGGAAGGGGGCTCACTGGTTCAATGGGTTCAAAATCTTTAAAGTTGTTAAAATATACTGCCAAATTGTTTCCAGGAAAAAGTTCATTATTAATGCTTAATAAAATGTTACCAGTATTTAAGGTTTTGAAGATATACAGGTGGTTCCTTAAGAGTTATACCTCATGAGGAGTGGGCATGGACATTAGTGCCTTCTAAGATATTTCAATTGCAGTGTTCTTCCTACGTATTTTGTAACCATTTTCTACTAAGGAGGAGAGTGAATTATGCAGGCATTGTAGATTCCCTCTGATATACAACACTGCTCTAAGTGTGCTCCAGCCTTCCTGCTGCTGCTGCTGCTATTGCCTGAGGGGTTAGCTGCTATTATGGTCCTGATTTTAAGCAATATTTTACATCTTTGAACCATCCAAGTAAGTGGAGCTGAAGCTAGCCTGAGGTACAGCAGAGATGTGAACCCTGGTGTATAAACACTCATGTGTAGAGGCCAGCTATTGATCCTCTAGCCATAATGAAACAAAAATAGCAATGTTTACACTCCAAAATATTGAAATTCTTGTATAACAATGTTGTAGCTTTTGCCTTCAGAATGTTCGTACAGCAAGTGAGAAATTTATCTTGAACCAAAAATTTAAAAATCATTACATAAATGCTAAGCTACCAAAACCTATCCTTTCTAAAACCAGTAGCCTTTTAAAACTTCTTTCATCATACTTACTTTCCATGTATACTAAACCTACTTTATGTGTTTGTATGTTTTAATTTTCCACTGAAAATTTACCTAGCAAATAATTGTACCTTTCTTCAATGAGAAAATCTGTCTTAAAATTTAGGGATCACTTGCTTTTTTCATTCCACTGATGCATAATCTATGTATTAGATAGTCTAAAGAAGCTGGAGAGAAAGGGAAAAGAGAGGGAAGTTATTTCTATTTTAATTTTTCCATAACTCCATATCTTGTGAACGATATCCTTCCCAGATGCTTGCTTGCTTCTCACCATTGCTGGTTGTCATGCTATGTAGAACCAATCTTGAGTATTTTCAAGGGAGTAATACAATGGGAAAGTATTGCTTGTGGTATCTTTCTACGTCCATTACGATGTTCTGTCTACACCAACTGCGCTGCTCTCAGTAAGTTTGAAAATAGATGCAATCTATTAAGGCGTCATCTCTTCTGCAGATAGTTGCAGAAGTTAAGTTAAGGCTAGGCCCTTGAAGGCAAATAACCATTCTGAGGAACTGAAGGAAGGCCTCTCTAATTAGAGTTTAGATTTTAAATATAGGTGAAAAACATTTAGGAAGGAGTCATTTGGTGTCCTGCAAGTCAGTGTTTCCAAAATCCATACCATTTGGAACTCCCTGTGTACCTATTGGTCTGGATCTCCTGAATTAGTCCTGCTCCCACCCAAGTGTCATGAAAAGCTCATCGGGTTATCTCTAATGTTTAGCTGGTATAAGAAACTACCATATTAAAGCCTCAAATTCTGCTCAAATTACATGTGTTTCAAAAAGCTTTATCCAATATCACCATCCCTTCCAAGTTTAACTTCATAGGAATAGGAAGGCAATTCACAGGAATTGCCGGATTTTATAGCTGACCCTCTGAAGGATACAATTGATTGAGAAAAACATGTGTGTAGGTTTTCTAAATTAGGATAAACACTAAAGTAAGCAATGTGATTCAAATGCTGAACCAAAGTCTGAAAGATACATTTTTCTCAAACATATTCTTTACCCCCTCAGGTGTCTGCTATATTTTATCAGTAGGTAATAGACAAATCTGGTAAGTTTGCATTTACAGCTCATGCTCGAGTATATTTTTCCTCTTATCGGTATCTCTGAGTGAAGGGATGAGGGAGAAGCCATAGAAATCTCTGAAATGTCATAAACTATAAAAGGTAAGTTATAGTCTATGAGCTGGAGGAAACAACGTTGCTGACTATGATTGCAGACTATGAAACCAGCAAGCACCCACAAGCAAACCAATTTAGGGAAAAAAAAATCATGAAACAATTTCTTCCCTCAGCTTGAGAACAGCACCTTTTCCAGGAGGTTTGTTATGTAACGTAGATCTGCTTTTGCTTTCTGGGGGCTGGCCAAGACTGAAAAGGGAAGTGCCAGCCCAGTGAAAGGAAGAATGTTCTTTTGATATTGCCAGCCATTACCAGATATGGGAGTACAAAAAAAGCCAATTCTCTTAAAATTTATAGTTATATCTACCTTGTTGACTCAAGCAGTTTGGAAAAAATTCAGAAATATAGTTTATCTGAACGAACCCAGACTCCAAGTCTGTGGAAGAAAAGAAAAAGTAGAAATAATGTGCACATACTATTAGAGTCAGATCCTTTTGGGTTTGACTCTAAATTTACATAGCTTTTGAAGTAAAAAATACTCTAACCAACACACATAAGATTGCCTGAAATGTAACAGCTTATTGTCTAATTATCTCTCTGGATTTTCATGGCAAAAACTATAGTAGGCAATGGAATAGGAAAATACTTTACTTTTAAATGATATAAAGGGAATATTGAATCCCTAAACTCAGAGAATCCACAAAGAAAGTCACACAAGACTATTGGAACTATAGTTACATTTTTACCATATTCTCAGAATTTATATGATTTCATCCTCACAATGGTATGAAATTTTATGGGGAATCTTCACTGATAGGTTGAGGAAGTATTAGCTCAGCACATGAAAGAACATTAAGCAAATATTTATTGACTATCCCGTATGTGTCAGGGTCCTTGCTAGGTGCTGGTGATAAGCTGTTGAATAAAGCAAACAACGTCTTTACCTTAGGCTTCTACTTATGTTCTATGAAGAGAAGAAATAGTAAACTAGTAAAGAAATAAATGACAAGGAAGGATTGCAAAGAATACCATAACAACAACAAAAGCGAAGAAGAAAAGGAGTAGAAATGGGCAGAGGGTTTTGGGGTACAAATGTTTATTTCAATAAGACACATACTGTCTTTTTCTGGCTGCTCTAACAAAATTACATAAACTAGGTGACTTACAAACAATAGAAATTTATTTCTTACTGTTCTGAAGACTGGGAAGTCCAGGACAAGGGCCCTTAAGAGGGCCTGCATTCTTACAGGTGACACCTCATTGAGTCCCTAGATGGCAGAAGGGGCTAGCTAGCACTCTGGGGTCTTTTTTATAACATTAGGAATCCCATTCATGACATAATAATTTCCCAAATGCCTCACCTCCTCATATTTTCACCTTAAGGGCTAGAATTTCAACATATGAGTTTGGGAAGGACACAAACGTTCAGACCATAGCATATACTCAGAAAAATCTACCTTGCTTTAAGATGATCAAAATCATTCATGACCCAATGTTTTAAGATCAAATTTTGATCTTTTGAAATTCACTCAAAAATTCACATTTAACTGTGTTTTCTTTGTGATAAGCTTCTGGGTGGGAGAAGTTATGATGGGGAAAAGTGAGTGAAGTAGGACATCAAAGAGATAGCATGACTTTTATTTTTATTTCTTGTTTGTCTTAGTGAACATATTGTGAGAAGAGATCTACTGATTGTGTGCATAATTCGAATAGATACATCTAAACCTTTAAAGGTTTTTGGTAATGAGCCTATAGCTTCAGAGAATAAATGGGAGGATACTCAGAGCAGGGTGGGAACTTGCAGCCTCAAAGCCACATGTGGCCCTCCAAATCTTCAGATGTGGCCCTTCAACCAAATCCAAACTTCACAGAACAAATCCCTTTATTAAAAGGCTTTGTTCCATTAAATTTGGATTTACTGAGAAGGCCACACTCAAGGATCCAGAAGGCCCAAGGATCCACATCTGGGCCCAAGGTTGCAGGTTTCCCATGCCTTCTAAAAGCATCCGCACAAGACCATTCATAAAATACCTTGTGCTTATATGATTCCTGTGATAATACAGATTACTCATCCTTATGCTGGCTTCTCAAATTGTTAATGGTTTTGTTCCAAACATGATGAATTCTTGGAAGAAAGTAAGGTTAAATCTGTGAAGATTGCTCATTAAACAAAAAAAACAATTTTTTTTTAATTTCTATAGATCAGAAAATATGCATACATTAAAAGAAAAAAAAAACATGCAACTACTGCCCAACTCAATTGTCCATTATCATACAAGTGGCAAGCTGTGTGGAAGTCATTAGAATCTGGTCTGGATATGCATTTTAAGGTTCACCTTACTGATGCTGATTCATACCCTGCCTGAGCACACTGACAGGTGGCTCAGATGGGCGAAGGTGGCTAGGGTAGGTAAGATTGCCTAATTTTTTGGTGAATGTGAAACTAACAAGAGGTTTAAATTATCTTTAGAGAATCTAAATCAATAGATACATCTTGATATGCATTATCTCCTCATTATTAAACAACTGAATACAAGTAGAAGACTAGGTGCTAAGTAATAGTTGAATTTTAGGCCAGTGAACAATTAAAGACAAAGCAGATTATGAATTTGAGGGTCTAAGAACGAGTCCCTTAAATGGATATGGGGATTTTTAAAAACATTTCACCAAACACAGCTTTTAAATCCACTTTTAACCTCTGGTGTTTAGGAAGCTCTCAATGTTTTTTTATCTCTCTAGCTGGTGCTACATGACATTTATGAACACAGTTGTACAGTCTTGTATGTCCTCAATTAGAGTTTCATTAGGAGAGAGATACTCTGTGATTTAGTATGAAATCCAAAACTTTTACCTTTCATTGTTTTTATCTTTGAGGTCATGATGATGATATTATAATAATTATTTCCTGCATCTTAAACAAGTTTACATTTAAATGAATAACATATTTCTTTATTACTCTGCCCTAGGTCATAAGTACTTAGATAAAATGCACAGCAATATAAAATATTTCTTAAAACCTGTAGTTATTTAATGGCCTAAAAATTGTTGAAGTGATTAAACACATTGCTCTTGTTTTTATAAATTATTTTTAACTATTTAGAAAAGGTTGTGAGGGAATTTCAAATAAGGTATGTAGAAAAGGAGCATGCCTTCAAATAGCAAATTATTTTAACTCTTCTCACTTTTCTGTATTTCTATGCAAGTGTTTAGAATATTGGACATACCATAAGACATGAAAAACATTCATAAAGCTTAAGAATCCTTCCCACCTGTGTGTGTGCATCATTTATTCTCAAACCGTAGCTATTAGAACAGATCTTCAGAAACTGGAGACATTTCCATTCTTCCCTGCTTTGGCATCCAGAGTAAAGGCATCTCTTCTCTCTTCTACTTCCCCTTATGCTGATGGTCCCTGGCACCATCCCAAACCCTTCCTCAGTAACATAACTTATTCTGGTGACAGACCTGACAATTTCAAACATGATTCAATTGATCAATTCTCTATACCTCCATTTCTGTTGTCCTACACTGAGGTTATTAATAGTTGTCCTGTATTTTAAACAGCAGTGCACTGAACAACTTTGTGCACAAACTATTTTACATGATTAACTTTTAAAGAAACCAACACAAAACTAATCATTACTAATTTGAACCCAGACAGTGTACCTATTGGACATGTGTCACTTATGTAAAATGGGAAAGGAAAATGTAGAAAACATTTGTCTTAGTTACTAATCTGTTTCTCTCTTTTAATTTTAAGTTTCTTGAGGGCAAGGATTATGTTTTTTAAATTTTTGCATTTCCTTTGGATCCAGAAGTATTCCCTTCATAATATCCAGTAAAAGCTGGAAGTCTTGAACTAAATATGCAATGGCTTTGAATAATCAGCAAGACAACACCTGGGTTTGACTCCACAAGCCACAGTGCATGTGAAGGATTTCATTGGCCCTCTTTGCATATAGCATCTACTGCCAACAGGTGATGCATCCTGGGGAGAAGAGCCTTGCCAGAGGGATTTTTCTCTTGCTAACATCCTCTTTCCAGATGTTTATTCCCTGTAGCATATTCTGAATTACGAGGCTCTGGGAGGCAACTGCAATCACTGAGAATGACATGTCACACCTGGAATTCACCACTCTTCTCCCACCATACAATTTCCCATAATTAAATGTCAAATCTAAGTTTATTGCTAAGAGACTTAGTTGTTTCTCTATGTAGTCAAATACTAATGCCGAATATTAGTTTACCATAATGTTTAGCACTTTAAATATATTTAGATGTGTAAAGATGCAACTAAACTATTTTATGATCTGGTAGGATTAATAAAATAATGTACTTTACAGGATATAATGCATGTTCTTATGGCACTCCATCATATCTCTTAAACATAAACACTACTATTTAACCTTGAATCAGTTATATGTTTGCAATATATAAATAAACTAGCCAGATTAGACCTATCTTCTATATAAAGGAGAATGGTACTATATATTATTTTTTTCTTTTTTTTTAAATAGTAGACATTGGTATGTATGTGTATCTATGTGTGCAAATGTGTGTGTGTGTGTGTGTGTGTGTGTGTGTATGGATATGGATATAGATGCTTCTCAGCAATGGTGCTACATCCCAGTAAACCCACTGCAATTTAAAAATATTATAAGCTGAAAATACATTTAACACACTTACCTTACAGAACAGCATTGCTTAGGGTAGACTACCTTAAAAACATGCTCAGAACACTGATAGTAGCCTACAATTGAGCAAAATCATATAATGCAAATCCTATTTTATAATGAAGTATTGAATATCTCATGTAATTTATTGAACACTATATTGAAAGTGAAAAGCAGAATGGTTGTATGGGTACTTGATGTTGAGTTTCTACTGAATGGGTATCAATTTTGCACCACCATAAAGTCAAAACTTCATGTGAAAGGCCTAATAATTTGTTTTTACCTTAGGTACTGGCATATCCCATAGATCTGTACTGTTGTGCAGTGTGATAGCTTTAGGAGTGAATATGATTTGAACTCATTCATGTTTAGAGAGTGCGTCAAATTGGGAACCATGCAGATCCACCTACTCTAAAAAATGACCCTAAAGTAAATTGCTTGAAAAAATTAGAACCCAAAGATTTTTGGTGAGTAATTTGTGAAGTTTTCATGAGTTTATCAAGTGGACATAAAGAAGTCAAAACAAGAGAATTGTGAGCTGACAAGACAATTGTGGATTGAACATCTGTTCCATTAAAAAGGGCTACCTGGAAGATGAAATGTGACTCCAACTTTTGAGGAACTAAGATTACCTTGATGGACAGTGAAAGGAATCACAACATGTGAAATTCCCTAATAAAAATGTATTTACTTTAAATAATTTTGCCAATATCATAATAATAAAATATCTTCACACTATTAAAAAATTAATAACTCTATCATTAAGTCAGGGACCATTGGTATATGTGTGTGTGTGTATGCACGCATGTATTTCATAGTCTACTATATCAAATCTGTACCAACATGCAAATATCCAGAGATATTTTTGTTTGATGTTGTAAGTTTATTTTTATTAATTGTTACTCACCAGTAAGTCATGCAAAATTTTCTCTACTTTCTTTCTACGGTATTCAGTATTTTTATTTCTGCTCTGTTTCAGTTAAGCTGAAAAGGGTCTTCTGTTTGGGATTTTTTTTATATTTTTTATTATTTGTCTGAGAAGAACTCACCAAAGAGTTTAATGATAATGTGTTTTAAATGCCAATTAAACTATGTCATTTAGCAGCACTTACAATGGTATATGACTTAGGAACAACCCTTCTCCTCAATTATATCAACAGTTACATATAATCAAATATTTTATATTTGTAATGATATAATCCTTGATTTTCTTGTAGCAGACTTTGGATTCCATAAAAAAATCAAAGATGATATTCTAAGTGTAGTTAATGTATTGTCTCAACAGATTTTAGTTACTGGCTTTTAACACATTAACTGCCATGAGAGTTGTATTTCACTCACTCTAGTTTTGACCCCAGGGCTATGTGAAGCATATATAAAATCTTACTTGATGTTATTATTGTTATAGTTAATAATAACAATATAATAACAATTAATTCTAAAAATGTGAATTAAATGACTAGAAGTCAATCAATTTTGGTTTTTTATTTATGTTTACCTTTAAATTACACTCCAAGTTTTTATTCTATTTCTGTAATAAAACACTCTGGCCCGAAGGAAAAGTTTCTAGGTTTTTCTTGTGTGTTTGTGTGGCAGTCAATGTATTAAAGTAACTATGTGAACATATCTCTTGCATAAAGAAATCCTAATAATGGGACAATTAAAAGGATTCCAGTAAAAAAATATTTTATAGTAATTACCAAGGTGTGTAATGGCCATTGATTTAGATTTCCCCTAGAACTTTAAAATACTATGATTTTTATGAGGAAAACCAAAACTTATTTATAACACGGGTCACTCATACACATTATCAAAGTGATGAATTTCTGAGAACAGTTTTAAAGCATAGAAAAAATACAATACTTAAATTAATTCAAACACCATATATGTGTTTTATGACATCTAATAATGATAGCCAACACTACTGTCAGGTGCTATTCTAAGTCCTTGAATGTATGTTGACTTATTTTACCCCCACAGCAGCTATACAAGACTGGTACTATTATTGTGTCCAGCTTTCAGATGAAGACACTGAGGCTGAGCTAGATTAAGTGGCTCCCCGTAGCTAACATAGCCAGTGGAGAACCTAGGATTCATACTCATACCGTTTGGAGATGAAATAAGACCATTTGATTTCCCAGAGAACATGGAAGTTTAATCTTTGAAGTTAGTTTAGAGATTTTTCTCTCCAACATTTCCCAAGTTTATTCCATGATCAAATTCTGGGATAAAAGCCTCTATATCAAAGAAAACACAATATAGCATTTCTTTTTTCATTCACTCTTGTGGATTGACAGTGCAAAAGGGCATAACCAAAGTTCTGAGAAGTCCTGAAGGGAAGAGATCTGTTTTAACCAGCATTTTCCAGTCATTACGGATAAGAAAACTTTATTGGACTCACTTTTCCCAGTGCTTAGAATTTGTGTTCCCTAGAACATAAATGCTGAGAAAGTCCAGCCCTACAATCTAGCAGATAGGAAATTGAGGCTGAAAATGTCTTCGTGACCCTGAAACCTCACCCACCAGTCCTCTACGTCTTTTACCTCACTCTGCTTTTAAATCGGCATGTAGGTATAACAGTTCCGCTATTTTAAATTTCTTTAGGGTGTCCACTTTTATTTAACTATTTCACCAGGAAAAGAATCGTTATAATGACACCACCTGGATACAATAGACAGACTGTTTATATTCTGTTTTACTTAATACAAATTATTCACAATAAATATTTAACTTAATGGTCAACATTTTTGTTGTTAAGTAATCCGTTTATCCTGAAGTATTTAATTCTAAAAATTAGAGGGAAAAAAATGAAACCAACAAATAAAAATCTTCTCCTAGAAAGTCTTGAGGTTCTAGAGTACCCAGAATTTAGGTGATGACCATAGGCCATAAATATATTTCATCACCATACCCTTATTGCATGATATCATGGAGTTAATCACATCGTTCAACAAAATTTTATATATATATTTGTTCATCAACCGCATATTTTGCCATTTCAGTTCCTCCGAAGATATATGACATCTCAAATGACATGACCGTCAATGAAGGAACCAATGTCACCCTTACTTGTTTGGCCACTGGAAAACCAGAGCCTTCCATCTCTTGGCGGCACATCTCCCCATCAGGTAAAGTAGGAAAATAACAGTGTTGTGTGTGCTGCTCATTATTCTCACGTAGCCTCACTTGTTCAGAACTTGAATCAACTTATTTAATTTTTTGTATGTTTTTCATGAAGTAGGCAAGATGCTTATTTTTATACTTACTCTTTCAACCTAAAGGC
This sequence comes from Microcebus murinus, assembly GCF_040939455.1. Classification (NCBI taxonomy): domain Eukaryota; kingdom Metazoa; phylum Chordata; class Mammalia; order Primates; family Cheirogaleidae; genus Microcebus; species Microcebus murinus. The sequence goes on along the minus strand of NC_134105.1, from coordinate 56,487,023 downwards.
ACTGTAGTTTACAAAAGTTAAATGATTGCTTTCTGTCAGAGCCCAGAATAGAACCTACGCCTCTTGATTCCTAGTCAAGGTTTTTACTTTTGTATACTGGATAATCACAAATCAATACATAAAAAGCTCAAATGGAAATATCACAAGAGAAATGTCTTCATTCAAATGAGTAAGGGATGTATTCAGTCAGCATTCACATGTTAATAGGTCAGCATGAACCGCTAAAGTAATCAAGGGAGAATGACGTTAAGCAAATTATGAGATTACAGGGTCTGATTTCAAACTGCAGTACAGAATCAAAGATTTTGGAGTTAGAATTAAATTTTAACTGATAAGGGATCTAAAAATCCAAGAGTTTCAGTAACTTATGCAAGTTCATATAGCTAGGTGAAATTAAGGATGTAATGTATTTATGAGTTTCCAGTGCTTCTGTTACAGTGAACATCCCCCAAAGAGATTAGGTCAGTTTTAGGAAGTTGGCCATCATCATCATCACAACAGGTTTGTTTTCACAGCCACAACTCTAACAGAATCATCAAGTTTGAACTATACAGCTTTGAGTATATCCCAGAAGTAAGAGAGGTACTTTTAATGAGTAGGATCTCCCCTCATTTCAGACAAATGAAGTTTGCCTTATTTATTTCATATTTTTGATAGAAATAACTCTGACAAAGCTGGTGCAATGAAATTGCTTTTAATGAAATCAGAAAGTCACGTTTATGTAGGTGTAGAAAGATCACAATTGGAACATCCATTTTATCTGCTAAATATTTTCATTAATATGACTTATCCTTAAGTGTCTTTAAGTTTTCTCTTTTAAGCAGTAGTATTATTATTAATGTGAGAGGAAATCAATACAACAGCAGTATGCACTTATATAATATGTATTATGGTCCCTACAATATTTCTGAAGTATAAGTGTTCTCTTGACTGCCAATACTTTACTCTTTAGAGCTGCCAAAAAATCATAAAACTGGTATGTGAGCACTGGATTCATTGCAGGATTCTCCATGGGATATAAGTGAAACAAACTCAGGACTAGCAGTTAGACACATGTACTCTTAAGATGACTTCCTTATTCATCAATTCAGCCAATCTTTGTGCAAATGTCTTATCCCCAGTTACCCTCAGCTAGTTCCTTACTTTCCAAAAATTGCATGGTAATAATCCCTGGCTATTGTGAGACTCAAATAAGATAACAGGCATAAATGTGTTTTAAAAAGTATGATTTGATATGCAAATGTACAGCTGATTCTTAATCATACTTCCAGGAATTTAAATCTGATATGGCAATATAATTCTTGTAAGAATGAAGCACATAATCTCCATCTTCATATAATTTAAGATTAATATTTTGGATTTAACTTTCCTGCTTTACAGTGCTTGTTATTTTGCATATTCTTCTTTTTTAAGTGCTTGGATACATTTTAGTTTAATTAAATAGTAGAAATGTTGGTTAGTGAAGTTATTAGAATAATAATAATGGATAACATCATGAAGCTAAAAGAAGACAGATTAGGTTTATAAGTTAAACCGTGCATAGATTTGTTTTTCTGATTCTGCCATACTGAACAAATGAGTAAAATTAGCATAAATATTAACTAATATCTAATAAATAGTTAGACTTGGTGATACTTTTATGAACACTTTCAATAATTTCAAATTATAATTCATTAATGATCTGTATTCAAATGCACTGAACTAAAAGGAAAAAAGAAAAAAAGTGCACAGCACTGGGGAGTTCCTGCTTTAAGTAACATGTCTGATAATTCTGTTAGTTTTTTGTAACTTCCATTTGAAAGCAAAATTGTGAATTTTATTGGCCTGTTTATATTTTCCCTTGAAAACATCAACATTTTGCATGTTCTCCTTTTTTCTTTTCTATATCATGAAAGAAAATGTGTTTCAAAATAGCAGTTAACACGTGAATAATGTTTAGTGTTTTTTGGTTGGTTGTTTGTTTTGAGACAAGTGCCTCACTCTGTTGCCCGGGCTAGAGTGCCGTGGCATCAACCTAGCTCACAGCAACCTCAAACTCCTGGGCTCAAGCGATCCTCTTGCCTCAGCCTCACGGGTAGCTGGGACTGTAAGCATACACCACCATGCCCAGCTGATTTTTTCTCTATATTTTTAGTTGTCCAATTAATTTCTTTCCATTTTTAGTAGAGACGGAATCTCACTCTTGCTCAGGCTGGTTTTGACCTCCTGAGCTTGAGTGATCCACCACCTTGGTCTTCCAGAGTGCTAGGATTACAGGCGTGTGCCGCAGCCCCCCCCCCCAATGTTTAGTGTTAAACATAGATATAGATATGCTGTACTACCGTGTTTCCCCAAAAATAAGACAAGGTCTTATATTTATTTTTCCTCAAAAAGACACCTTAGGGCTTATTTTCAGGGGATGTGTTATTTTCCCCTCAAAGCCTCAGCTTGCAGCACGCACAGGATGGCCAGGACCTGACAGGGGCAGCCGACACTGTTGGTGGGGCTGCCAGCGCCTTTCCCGGCACCTCTGGAATAGTTGCTGTCACATGGGGCAGATGAGATGGGCTGCTCATCTTCTTTACCGCTCTGCGACGAAGTGCATGGGTTGTGCAGATACACTGTGTAGCTGCCCCCACCACTAGGTCTTATTTTCGGGGCAGGGCTTATATTGCACAAATGCTTAGAAATCCTGCTAGGGCTTATTTTATGAGTAGGTCTTATTTTTTGGGGAAACGCAGTAGAAGCCGTGGCTAGCTTTTGTACACGTGTAATTTGTTTAGATCTTTTGCCAGGACTTTAGATAATTTTTGGTGACTCATCATGGTCAATTCTATGTAGCTTAAAGAACTAGTAATAAATGGCTGGTCACAGGATGATAGCTCCACAGACCTTCTCCCTAATCTACAGAAAAACAAGGTTGTGACTTCAATCACACCAGAAACATCACTGGAGCCTGTTGGAGTTCCCATTCTACTTGTTAATTCAAATTCAGAATACTTTCACTAAAAGCGTCATTCCTGACATGTTTCTGGATATGTGAGCTTCCTTATAGTTCATTTATAGCAATGATTTCTATTTTTTTATTCTATATTTGGAAATTAATTTCAAGTTTATATTTTGAAAGGTTGCAGAAATAATACAAAAAACATTCTATAGACTTTACCCAGTTTCATCTGTCAGCATTTTGCCCATTTGTTTCATCATTGCTCTGTGTGTAGAGCACATAGAAATATATACATATACATGTATATTATTAAATCATTTGAGAGCAAGTTGCATATATCTTAGCCTTTTTTAGCTCTATATAGTTCAGTGTTCATGTGAAGAATAAGAACATTTTCATTATATAACCACAGTAGTTTTCAACTGCATTAAATTTATCCAGTTAACCATCCATATTCCAATTTTGTCAACTGATCCAATAGTGTCCTTTATAGAATACTCTTCCTTCTAGAAAAGAATTCATTTCAGGACTATGTATTATATTTAGTTGCCATATCACTTTATTTCCCTTTAATATGGGAACTAACTTCTCAGAATTTGTTATTACTGAACATTGACATTTTTTAACAATGTATGTACCCTTTTTAAAATATAATATTTCTCATTTGGGAGTTGTATCATGCTTTCTCATGATTATATTCTAGTTACGCCCATGTGGAACTAAACAAATGAAGGTGTGTCCTTCTCGGGGACTCATATCTAGAGACACATGATAGCCATCTGTCCCTCATTTGTGATGTTAATTTCAATTACTGAATCAAATGTTGTCTGATTTCTATACTGTACAGTTTCTTCCTTTTTTATTCCCTTTGCTAGCAATAAGAAATCTGTAGGGACAGATTTTAGGCCATGGCATGCAAATATCTGTTATCTGCCAACCCTCTCCTTAGATTTGACATTATTGATGATTTTTTTGTGTGAGCTAATCTTTACTCCATTGATTAATCTGGTGATTTTTTTTTCTAGCTTCAGCAATCCTTCTATTTTTACCAGTTACCCCTTACATTTTGTAAATAAAAACTTTGCGGTCTCCTTTTTATTATCAGTTTATTTAATTACTTATTTTTCTGGTGTACTTATGAATTCTCAACTTTTAAAAATTATTTATAGTTCATTACTAATTATTGTGATGCTCAAATTTTCTCTAATTCGGTCAGTGGGGGTCACATCAGTCTGTCTCCTATGTATTTGTGACATGCCTCCATAACTTTTTTTGAGCACTCCCAAACTTTCTGGAATGACAAAATATTCCAGCCTCATGCTTTCTGCCCCACCTCTGGGGTCAACCATTTTAGTTAACTTCAAATGATTGTGTAACATACACTTGAGGTTAGAACCATTGCATTTGTTTTAAAAATGTAACCCTGTTGATCTGCCTTAGAGTAAAATTATCAGCAACTCAGAGGTCTAGTTTACTCCCTGGGATATTCTACTAAACCCTAAGACCTTAAGTAACTTTAGGGCAAGGAGTAAAAAATATTCTATTTGGCTTTATCCAACAACAAACCTAGAACAGGGCATGAAATCTGAGTATATGCATAAAGTACTTGTAAAATTAACAGTGGAAATATTTATGGCAAGGAAAATATAATAAGGCAGTTGTTCCATCACTGGAGATAATAGATAAGCTCATAGGTCTTTACATGGGATTCTACTGCTTCCAGTAATCTATAACTCATTCCTTATCTACTTGGAAAATTTTCAACTTTACTCATAATTCCTAATATGAGGTATATGATTCCTTTTCATCCTTACCAGTAATTTATGTGCCAGATGGTGTCAATATAGCATAATGATTTAGATAATATTCCTTGATCTTAGTCAAATTAGGTTTCAGATTCAGCTCTTCCTTTTACCAACAATAAAATATTAGACGAAATTGTTAGCTTCTTTAACTTCGAACACAAAATATTGATAATAATTGTACCCAATTCACAGAATTGTTATGAATCTTGAATGGAATAGTATAGAGCATTGAACAGAACTCATTACTTACAGTAAATGTTCTATAGTATTAACTATCGATATACTACTGAAATGTGTTTAAAGTTTTGACCAGATAGAATTTTCAACCCTGTCTCTGAAATCAAGGGATCTATTTATGACTCTTGAATGTAATTCACATAGCTGCTCTCAAATGAGGTGACCATGAAACTAAAAATTATTTCAAACTTCTAGAGAACATTGAACATAAACAAAAAATAAAAATTGTAATCACACATCACATTAATAAAGCTAAATCCAGACAGAAAAAAGCCATAAGAAAAGTTAAAGGATACATTTTAAAATAATACATGAGATATAACGATTTGAAGGTATTTCAAAAGCTTTTTAAAAATATCCACTGATTCATTACTATTTATCTTGATCTCTCTTTCCTAGTTCATTTCTATTCTTTCATATCTGGAATCTCCAGGGATGTTCACACATTAAACTGGTAGTGTTTATTAGCTGTCAAAAATATTGTTTGTCTCTGAAACTAAACATGTAAACATAAACACTAGGATACATGTCTGAAACTTTTTTTGTTTAATTCCCATATGCCTAATGTTTTTATGGACTATTCTTACCTTAATTATCCATAGGAATTAAGGCTATTACCTAATTCAAGTTAAAGACTGCTAAGTTTAAGTCCCCTTTCTCCTGTTATGTTGTATGTAGATTCCATTTCTTCCCATTTGTCAGATCTTTATTTTATTAAATATCCTTTTTTTCCCTGCATGTTTTATTCTTCCTTTTTGTTAACTTCATCATGCCCACATTTAAGTAGACTAAAAGTCTGTTTTTTCTTAAGTCAATCATTTGACACTGCTCACTTTTGTTTATAAAGAGTTATGGAGCACTTATGCAGAAGACTCAAATAAGTGGTCAAAGACACAGGGAAAGAACCAGAAAGCCATAGTTTCAAGAACACCAAGAGAAAAATATTTACAGGAGTAGTGAGTGGTGAACAATGTCAGTCGGGTCAAATAAGATACAAACCAAATAATTATCTTTGGATTAGGTAGTTTGGTGGTTATTGAGGCGATTCAATGACAATGAGACTGAAACCAAAATATGGAGGATTAAATGAAGAACTTAAGATGTGGACGCATAACAATGCATCCTATTAGACAAGGTGGAAATACGGTTTCTCTACTTTTATACGTTATTTCTTCTACTAGGAATATCCTTTGGCTCATTACCCAATTGACAAACGTCTATTCATCCCTCAATTTTTTATAAAACCATTCCTAAGCATCCTAGGAAAAATCAGGTGTTCCTTCTTTCATAGTTACATAGTACTTCATGCTACCACTCGTGTGCAGTGAACTCTCTGAGTTGTAGATATTGATTATTTTTTGTCCATGGTCCCATGGGACAGGGAACTAACTACTTGTGTCCAAAGACTCTCTGTTCACCTTCATACTCCATGACTTAGCACAGGGTCTGGCACAAAATAGGGATTCCATAAATATTGTTAAACCAATAGATGCTCCTCTCTGTTTTTGATTGCTACATGATTTCTAGAAACTAGAGATTGAAATTAGAAATGAAATAATAAGGTGGTGGCATAAGCAAGTATTTCCTTTCTGATGTTTCCCTTCTCCCTAATATAAATGTACAACCCCTAAATATGCACCATCCTTTTATTTTCGTTATAGCCTCAATATGGCGATATCTCATTAACATAAAGAGCCCCTCCCTACACCAATCAATTTTAGCAAACATGGTTCAGCTAACATTTATCTATTACCTCCTACACCTTAGGCAGTAAGGGAGGAATATATCTCATTTAATTAATGTACTCTTCACCCAGTTTCTCTCAATGGTTACATCATGCATAACTTTAGTTTGAAATCAAACTAGGAAATGGCCATTAGCGCAATGTGTATATATAGTTCTATGCTATTTTATTACATGAGTTGGCCACCACCACAATCAAGATGCAAGAATATTACCTCAGCACAAAGATCTCTCTTGTGCTATCCCTTTCATCACATCCACCCCTCCCACAACCCACCAACCCTAACCCCTGACAACCACTAATCTGTTTTCCAATTCCATAATTTTGTCATTTTTAGAATGCCATCTAAATGGAATCATACAGTATGTGACCTTTGAAATTAGCCTTTTAGACTCAGAATAATGCCCTTGATATCTATCTCAGCTGCAGCATGTATCAATAGTTTATTCTTTTTTATTGTAGAATAGTATCTCATGATTTGAATGCACCACATTTTTTAGCCATTCATCTATTATAGGATATTTTGTTTTTCTCTACTGTTTTGGTTATAAAAGGAAAACTGCTATGAACAATCATGTTTCTTTTTCCATATTTATACATTTCAACCTACATATATGATTATATTTTAAGTGAGTCTTTTGCAGACAGCATGTAGTTGATACAGCATGGTTTTTTTTAAGTCTACTCTGCCAACCCGTGTATTTTGATTGGTGTATTTAGACCAATTACATTATCTTCATTATTGATTTGTTAATTCTTAAGTCTGACATTTTATTTATTTTGCTGTTTTCTCTTTGTTTCTTCTAATTTTTCTCTATTTTTTTCCTGTCTTCCTATGGATTACCTGAACAGTTTTTAGAATTCTACCTCATCTATAGTGTTTTTGAGTATGTCTCTTTGCACAGTTCTTTTAGTAGTTGATTTAGGTATTACTTTATCAATATATGACTCATCATAGTCTGAGGGTGTCCAATTTTTACCAATACCAGAGAAATATAGAAACTTTATCTCCCTCGACCTCTCTTTACTCTGTCCCATTTAAAATACACTTATCATAATATTTTTTAAATATATAAGAAAAGTTTTCTACTGATAATATGTTTCAGCTTTTGTTTCAACCATCAAGCAAATTTAGAAAACTCAAAAGAAGGAAAGTATTTTATATGTATCTATCTTTTTGCTTCTATCATTTTTCTTTCTTCCTAATTTTCTAAGATTTCTTCTTTTATTTCATTTCTATTTAGAAAAAATTCTATATCCATTCTTTTATGGTAGGTCAACTGTAGACAAATTCTCTTAATTTTCTTCATCTGAGGATACGTTACTTTTTTATTATTATTATTCCTGAAGTATCTTTTTGCTTGGGCTAGAATACTGAGTATAATAAAAGTCGTCAGTCATTATTCAACATTCAGGTACTCTTAAAAGGGCCATAAGGCAATATTTCAAAATCAAATGGATTGATTATAAAACCTTTCAAAAATAAAAGGCAGTATTATCCATGTTTTTCATAAATATTGTTATGGATTTCTCTCAGGTATAAGTTAAATATTAACTGTCAATCAGGAATACAACAGATTTTTCAAACTAGGAGATTTTAAGGACTTTGAGATTGTTCAGTGAGAGCTATTTCAGGATAAACGGAGTAAACAAAGCAAACTAGTCATTAGACCATGAGCAACCTAAGGTCTGTGAGCCAAACTGTCCTGCTATGGTTTTTATTGTAAATAAAACGTTTGTTTTTTTTTTCAGTTGGAATATCACCATGCTCATTCCTTTGCATATTGTCTATGACTGCTTTTGCTCCACAACAGTAGATTGAATAGTTGCAAGAGAGACTACATAGCCAGCAAAGCCTAAGCTATTTACTATCTTGTCCTTTCAGAAAAAGTTTGCTGACTCCTGTAAATATTTTAAAAGATATTTAACATATTTTAAAATTTGTTTCCTAGCTGAGAGACATACAGGTTTGGCATACTAAAGCTTCCATAATTATATTATTAATAAATACAGTCTTAAGACAGAAAATATGAATTACTAAATATCAAAAAAAGCAGGGGACTGTAAAACATTAAAAGTATTAGCTAAAATCCATGTACACTGCTGGAATCTATTGTTTAAGATAATTCTGAAAATAGTTCAAGTCATCACAGGTACAAACTAGAAAGTGTTATTTCCTATTAGTGTTTTCCGTTCTGTCGCCATCCTTTTTTTCTGAAAGAAAGTCTTCTTTGAAATGCTGAGTGCTGGACCAACACCAAGAGACATAGGAAGAGGCATTGCATGTTTGTGCTTCCTCTAAGCTGGCATCCTGTTGCCCAAACATTGTAATTCTTTAAGAATCTTGTTTCAGGTTTGCAATACTGATGCAGCACTTTGTCCTTTGATGTTAGGAAGAAAAAAATTCAGTAAAACTGGCAATTTATGATGATGATATTTCAACAATACCAGATCTTCAGATTACAAGCTATGGTTCTAGTTCCATTGTAGAGTTGCACTCTATGTGGAGCTTTTGTGAATTTCTACAATGGCTTTACATAATGGATAATTATATAATGAATGAATCTACATAATGATGGCAAGTTAAACTTTTTACCATAAGATTGCACACCAATAATTTATATAAGCGGTTAAAATTGCCTCTTTGTTCTGAGAGTTTTCTTTATAATTTTAACTTTCATTTGTCTGTTTTCAGAGTACCCTCTACTTCCATCTAGTTAGTGGTGGGCTATGTTAATTTTTTTTGTTCAGAACTATTAATACCTGCTATTTGAATATAGAATGCAAGAACACTTTTAGTATTTTAAGACACATATAATGCCAAACAATGGGCTTGATGATATGATGAATCATTATAAAAAATAATTAACTATTCTCAAAGGAAAGTGCTTACCCATAAAAGACAAAAAACAGGAACTCACCAAGCATTTCATAAAGGATCTTTTCTTTTTCTTATGGAACTTGATTTTCTCAGACAGCTGAAGCATGAGAAAAAAAAAATGACATTATAGCTTCCTTTACTGGACTGAATTTGGGAGAAGATAGTGATTGACTTTGCGCTGTTTACATTTTGGGAAATTAGATTTTTCTAGAGTCTTTTCCCTCAGTGATTTCAAAGTCATGTTACATGTATAGGTAAAGTTATTACATAAACGGCTATGTCTAAACAAGTTAGGGGCTTGTTTAAAGGTTATCATCTTAGAGGATGTTTTCTATCAGAAGACAGCCTTTTCACCTTCTGTGAAAATGTTACAGAGAGTCAATACTGATGAAATGTCTCCTGGCAAAATGAAACTATCTCATGATATGGTAAGAGACTAATTCTGCCAGACTGACAAAAGAGGTAAGATCCAACATTTATTGCACATAAACTAGGTATGTAAACTTTGCCTGAGAGATTGCGATTTAAAAAACTAGATTTACTGTATATTTTTTGTCTAAGGCTATGTTTCATTGTAATCTTCAGAAATTTATAGAGAATATTATTGCATATGTTTTCACATTAATAACAAGCCATATAAAGTCTTGAAAACTTGTCCTCAAATTATACAGCATTATGGAATTAATTAAAATAACTTTCTTTTTTTTTTAACCTTCCTTGTTAGCCAAAAATTTTTTTTAGTGTTTCTTTTTGTGTTAGGTTTGAATGTAATCCAGTACTAGCCGTATTGTTTCTGGACAGTCCTGAAGCTTGGAAGATGTATTACACCCATGCATCATCATAGCATTGTCATTCTGACGATATATTAGTGTAATACATCTTCAGAGCCCTCAAATGAGAAGCTGTCTGGGAGGAATGGGGCGAGGAGCAAATTCAATTCAATTACAGGACAAAAGAAGAGAAGGAAAGAACTCTCAGAGCAAGATTCTCTGTGGAGTTGATTACAACTGGGTATTTCATGGAAGTATATTTCATTTTTCCTTTTGTGACATGACAAGAAATAATTATGGATTTTGAACACACATCTATAAAGATAAAATGGCTTCTCATCTCTCTGTGTTTAACTCAGTAGAGGCCTGATGTTTTTTGGGAGGCATTTAATTGATTTAGAGGGAAGTTGTACAAGCAATGCTATTTATTTAATATATTAACCTACAGTATACACTTACCTTACATATTAGTCTGTTACAATGTGATAGGCACAAAGCAATGTTAACCTTTCAAACAAAGTCTTAGATGACACGTCTTAAATTTTCGGACACAAGTAAAGAGGGATCTTGGCTGACTTAAATGTGATTAGCAGACAGTAAATGAGAGAATCAACTCTTTTTAGCCAGCTCCTGACTATTTCCACTAGGTTGGGCTGTCTAGAATGATCTGTAAGTCTTATTGCTAGTGTAAATTTTTTTGGATATTGCTCATGTATTAAAAACAGACTTAATTTTATCATAGTACAAAGACATCTGGGGCTTAAAGCTTTTAGTCTAGTTTATAAGTCTTGCAAAAAATAGACTGTTTACATAAAATATTCCTGACTCATTATATAACACTTATGTTATAAATATTTATTTTACATCTATTTTCTTCAAAACTTATCAAACACTTGCTATGTCAGACACTGTGCTAGACATTAAGTATAGAGTGGTAAGAATAAAAAATATATATACAGCTACTAACACTATGGAATCTAAAATCTTTTTTTTTTTTTTGAGACAGAGTTTCGCTTTGTTGCCCAGGCTAGAATGCCATGGCATCAGCCTAGCTCACAGCAACCTCAAACTCCTGGGCTCAAGCAATCCTCCTGCCTCAGCCTTCCAAGTAGCTGGGACTATAGGCATGTGCCACCATGCCTGACTAATCTTTTCTATATATATCTTTGTCTGGCTAATTTCTTTCTATTTTTAGTAGAGACAGGATCTCGCTGTTGATCAGGATGGCCTTGAACTCCTGATCTAGAGCAATCCTCCCGCCTCGACCTCCCAGAGTGCTGGGATTACAAGCGTGAGCCACTGCACCTGGCCAGGAATCTCCAATCTTGTTGGAAGAGAGACACATGAAGAGTGAAGCAATTACACGTTAACTAGAGATTACAAATACAAAATACAAGAGTATGTCTTTTTTTTGTTGTTTTTTTTTCTCTTTTTATTTCATGATATTATAGGGATACAAATATTGTTAAGGTTACATAAATTGTTGTTGCCACCCCTCTCCTTCCTGCTGTGTCAGAGCTTCAAGCGTGTCCATCGTCCAATTGGTGTGCATCACATTCATTATGTAAGTGTACACCATTCCAAGAGTATGTCATCTTTGAAGCTTTACCTTTAAAACCGAGCCTCGCACTTTAAGGACTGGGAGTTGCTAGGAATAATTGGCAAGAACAACATTTATAAATACTAGACTAAAAAAAAGTTAATGTGTTCTAAAACTGAACTCAGTGGTCTTGGAATATGCTCAGAGGAGGGGAAGAGAGCAGCTTAAGGTGAGTCTGGACCTGGGGGTAGTTAGATCAAGTAGGGATAATAGGCCATGGTGAGGGCTTAGAAGCACCCTCGCACCCATGCAAAAGGAAGCTCTACAAAGATTTAAGTACATGGATGACATGACTTGATTTTAATTTTTAGACGTTTTTGGTGCTATGTAGAAAACGAGTTGCAAGGAAAGCCTGAAGCAGAAGAGAGAGACCATTTAGGAAACTATTGTTCAGTTGTGATATTAACTTTAAGGAAGGTAATCACAGTGGTGACTAAGAGGGGACTGGGTGAGCCCCATAATATTATATAGGTAAAACCAAAATACTAATAGAATAGAGATGGGGAATGCCTCTTAGTTTCCTGGTTTCATCAGCATTAAGAATGGACATATCATTAACTGAGATGAGGGAAAGCTATAGAAGAAATATATTTGAGAGAAAAATCAAAATTTTTGTTTTGGCTATGCTAATTAAGTTATAAGGCATATTAGATATTCAAGTGGAAATGTCAGGGAGTAATTGACTATATGAGGCTTTTTCTCAAGGAAGTGTCCAGGATGAAAAATAAGACTTGGAATCATGAGTGTAAGTCTGTCCTAAGCAGGTAGAGTAGACAGAAAGAAGACGGTTCATGCCCAATGTCTGAGGATTTGGAAGACAAGAGAGCAAGAGACAGAGTAAGAGTTGCCAGCATGCTAGTTGAAGACCTACCAGAGTGAAGCTCAGAAAGTGTTTTAATAATCAGAAATTGATATAATGAGTTGAATAGAGATACGATAAGACATATCAAAAATGCCTACTGTGTTTCAGAGCATGGAGATAATTTTCAACATTGATAAAAGTAGTTTCAGTGAAACTGTGGGATCTGGAGCCAGATTGGGTGGGCTGAATATGGAATGCAGGGGGGGGTATTAAACAAGTGGGGAGAGTTTCTTTCAGGAAAGGTGAGGTAGAGAAGAGGAATAGGGTGTTTGCTGGACTACTGTTTAAAGTTCAAGAGTGGGATACTTTTTTTAAAAACGGAAGAGAATAGTATAACAACCCAGTGTCCCTTTCATCTAGCTTCAACAATTATCCATACAGAGCTAATCTAATGCACCTAAACTGCCTCTCTCAATTTAAGAGGGGATTGTTTTTTTAATTTCACAAAGAGGTTTATGTTAAAAGAACCATAAGCAATGGTAATTGCAGAACCCTTAAATCCTGACTTACCATAAATCAAAACAGAAATAGTAGCAGTTATAAAAGGGATCCTCTCTTCTCTTTTATGCTTTGTTCTTACATACACGGTATAGAGGTTTCTATCCAACCAATACAGAGAGCATAAGGAGCCCAACACCTCTGAGGAGTGTGCAGTGTGCTGCTCATAAGCTCCCTTTCCTCAACATTGTCACTGGAACATTTCCTGTCACTTCTGAGGAAGTCACACCAAGTTCTTCATTCACAGCTCTTTCAGGAAAGCTTCAAGTCTCCTCTTTTTGATAACATGCTCTATCTCTTTTAGTTCTGTTTCATTGCTTTGCCCTAAATTGTGTGTGCTTTATGCCCAATTCATCACCCCAGGTGTCGGCTGCCACTGACTGGGACTGTCACCTGGCAGTTTATTGCTCAAAGGAATCACCATCTTTTTCCTTTCCTTATGGTCTGTAACAGGAGGTGCAGTCTTCGAAAAAGTCAGTCTTCTCTTCCCAGGTGTTCTTCTGCTGTACAGTCATCACATATTGCCAACTGCTCCCATCACTATTCTGAAATGTTACAGAGCATATGTTGGATTCACAGAGTTAATAAGGAAGAAGGAAGAAAGCTATTGGGTGTAGTTTCCAGATAGTAGGGGAAAAAAAAATGTGTCTGTCTATACACCTGTTGAATCTGATGTGTACTGTAACAAGTATTCTCCCTCACTCCGAATAAGAAAAATACTTAGTCAAATTTAATTTGAGCCTACAAATCAAAAAAGAAACTTTTTAGTATGATATACTTGATGAATTTGTTAGATCCTTAAATGTGTATTAAATCTCTCAAGTACATTGAGTCAATGTATAGTCTAAGGCAGGAATCTGAAAGTGTTAAAGTGGAATTAAAATTCTGACTTAGGTAGTTTGGTGATGGAATTGAATTTCAACCTTTATTTGGCTTCAGTTTGCAAATTTATCCTCTCTAGGATTTCTTTCTACAGATGGTGGGGTAGTCAGATGTGAGGGGGTTGAATAGAATATGATTTCTCAAAACCCTACTAAATTGAAGGACACATGTTGAGCGTGTTAAGGCCCTGACATAAGCATCTTTAATCATAATGTCTAGACTAAACAGCAAACATGCCTAGATTAAGATATGCAATTCAGATTGTCTTTCAAACTGTCTTTCAACAGTTTTCTTATACACTGCTTTTCAATATTGTTATTTCAAAATTATTCTTTTATTTATACTTTTAAAGCATTCACAAATTAGAAATCTGCCCATAAAAGGTGATATGGACCTACTAAATATACAATAGAAGCCCATTCTCAGAATATAAAGAAGGATATATAATCACTAGAAAATCAGAGGAGAAATCGTGTGAACAATCCCCAAGCAGAAGATTATCTTGGTATCAGTGATTCCCTATAATGAATGATGGAAAGGGCAATATCTAGCTCTATAATTACTAATAGGGATGACTATTATCATTCTGGATCAAGTATTCAGACATGGACAAAAGACTTCTGAGATTTATCACATTCATCAATTACTACCACGTTTGAGAATTCATGTGGGTGTAGACAATGCCACCTTTTATCTCTGCTAGTGTATAAGATCTGTAGGAGCTGAATCCACTTCCATCCTGAACCTCATTATGCTTGACATATAGTATGTGCCTAATATATATTTTTGAGTAAATGATAAAACCTGAAATCTATTTTTGATAATTTTGGGTAATGATCTGATCTCTTCTTTTTCTACTACCACTGGCAACAATATGATATCAACAATATCCTTTTGTGAACACTATTGTGTGCCAGGCCATTCATATTCATTTTCTTAATTAAATCTCAAAAAATACCTATATTATAGATGATGATATTTGCATTTTTGTACTAAAGAACCTGGAATTCTTAGCATTTAGTCATTTCCTCAAGGATTACAAGTATAATAATATTCTAAGTCAGAATTCAATTCAGTTCTGATAGACCTCAAAGCCCATGCTATCAACCATTATGAACAAGAGAATATAGAATGTGACTTACTGACTACATGGAAGTGCTAAAAAGTAGAATTAGAATCTCCAGCTCATGGGCTTAATATTGTAGAATAACATTCCATCAAAATGGCCAAGGTTTTCTGGAATAATTTCCAACAAAGACAGCTACTGTAAAATGGAATCGAGACCCTATTAAGTAGTGAACTCTCTATTACTGGAAATAGTAATTACAACTGCATAATCTCCTATCAGGAGTGCAGCCTAAGTGAACTCCAGCACTTATTAAAGTGAGAGAGTATGCTAATGATTGATTTCATAGCATAGTATTTGATTTATAGACCAGGAAAAATTTTTTTAATGTAGAGAATATCTTAATTTTGCCATCTGTTCTCAGCATTCTTTTATAATCAAAAGATATGTTAATGAAAAAAGTAAGACAGGACATACAGTTAGTATAAAAGATAGTCCTATGCAAAAAGGAATAGTTGATAATCTTACACCAGATATTTATCTTTATTTGTTTGTCTGTCTAGGTAGCTAGCCACTAAAACCAAAATTGTGTATTGCCTGTAGATCAGAGGACAACAAACTATGTGTGGGACAAATCTTTTTCACTATTGTTTTGTAAATAAAATTTTATTGGAACACAGCCACACCCATTTATGGCTATGGCTTCTTTCATACTGCAATTGGCAACAGAGAACCTATGGCCTACAAATATGAATATATTTACTATCTGGTCTTTTACAAAAAACAGTTTACTGACCCCTGAGGTAGATTATAAAAGGATCCCATCTCTTATTTTAAGTACATGTTTCCTCTCAGTATTACACTGAACAGGAACTCCTCCTGCATCTTAGAAGGTCAATATTTGGTCTCATGGATAGTACTTTCAATGTATTATATAATTCCAATAGAGAACTGTTCTTCTGTGTTTTTTTTTCAACTAATTCTTCAAATATATCAATACTTTTTTATTTTATCAACCCAGTTTTAACCAGTGAATTTGATGACTACTATTTTTCCTTCAAATTCTATAAGTTTAAAATATTAAACTTAAAATATTCTGAAATTAAACTTAAATTTAATTAAATTTAATCTTAAATATTCTTAAACTTAAAATATTAAAATTAAAATATTCTCATATTACTATAAATGTTCCTTTCACATAATGTCCTCCATATCTATGTTAAGAATAATTCTTTATTACAGAATTCTGAGAGGATATATGCTTGACTGAATTTTTCTATTGCAGTCTATTTTTCTATGTGTCTCCAGACTTCTCTCTAGGAAGAATGCTGCTCTGAGCCAATTTCTGTAGCCTCTTATGAGAGAGGTAATTTTTTTTTTTCTTGGAAAAGGATCTAGGAGTTGGCATATTTGCCCAAGAGGCCTGTGGACCTCCACTGAGTGACAGCCACAGATGTAGCTCTGGGATGAATAGCTGCTGCGTAGTAAGGTAAAAGTCACCGTTTGATCAACATCCAATGGGTAGAGAAAGCACAAAAACAAACAGTGGGGGGAAAAGTTGTCAGATAAAATCAATAAGGTCTCTGCTTGGGATTTGGGAAGTCAAACAATAGGAAAATGTGTGATTTAATCATATTGATCTTCAGAGATATCCTCTGCAGAGCCTCTTATACCCTTACAGGGGATTCATTGTGTTAACTTTTGATCATTTATTGTTCTATGAATCAAATACTTTTCTTGATGTGTTCACATTATACTGCAATCTAAACTATAATAAGTACCATCTCTAGGCTTTAAAGATGAAATAAGTAAACTGTATAAATAAATTTGAAGTGGCAGATTAAAATAACAGATCTTGGGATGCTCATTACTGACCTTAGCTAAGAGTTCATCTCTTATTGAAGAGGAAATAAAAACTGAAACCACTGAATGTCAAATTCACATTGGCTATTACTTTCTGTTCAAGGATGCAGGCTAAAAGAAAGAGCAAAACCAACAAAACAAAGAATGATAAATTTATACTAATATTTATAATAGTCTCACTCCTAAGATGAAAGTACACCTGTGTTAAGATAATCCCTATGGTATTTTGTGCTCCAAAGTCCTTTAATTTTTGAATCTTGTCATAAGCCAAGATCTATAGATGGAATATAAAACATTCTGCCTCATTAAATTTTTCTAAAATATAGATATATAAACTTGCATACATGTGTACATACATGAACAGTCAGACATATACAGACTCATGATCTAACTATGTAAGGAAAACTTTGGAATCAAATCAAACTAAAGCTTTTTAAAAAAATATAAAAGATAAAAATTAAGTAATATATGTGCTTTCTGGGAAAGTCAGTAGCAGCTCAGTCAAAAACTAAAATCTGACCTTGCTGGCATATAGGCAAGGAGAATAACACAATGGCTTATTGTCCAAAGAAGGGAATGAACTATTTTATCAGGAAAGATTGATTTTTGTGAGCTTTCAGAGGCATTTTTACATGTGTCTATAAATATAGGACACTAAACAGTCAATAGAACTCTCATGACTGTTCCTAAATTAAGCAGTGGTCAATGTTAAAGATAAGTAATTTTGGGAGAAGGATAGAATAATATAGTCTTAACAGTGATTTGACTTAATAAAAGACTACAGCTTTGAAATGCTGGAAGAAAAGATGGCCAACACAACCATTTGTCTTTTCTAAATATTGAACAGGAACTTCTCTTAAAAAACTTAAAGAGTGAGGTGGTAACTACCTTATCAGGTTCCATGAAATGGAGCAAGAGCTGGAAGTTCTTGCCCACGACAGGAGTAACTGCTGGAGGAGAGAGGTAGACCGAGTACGGGGAAGGAAAATATGAATGCAAATTATGAGGCCCAAAGTGGCAGTCAATGATAGGGTGTCAGAGGTAAGGTCTCAAAATTAATGGTATGAATAACTACCCTTTCCTGAGTATGTATGTCATAGCAGATACTACATAAGTGCCATAGGTATGCTGCATTGCATATTCTTGTAACAACACAAAAATGATATGCTACTATCACCATATCTATTTTAGTCACAAAGAAACAGAGGTTTAGATAAAGTAAGTTAAAATATTAAGAGACACCATTGCTATATAGTTTGCCTATATATGTTTTGAGCATGTTTACATGAAGGTAGTATTCCATTCATTGCTTTATTCAAGATTACATTAACTAAATGGTGATTCAGTGAATAACTGTGATATTTCAATAATAGTGATACAGGGAGACCTGTTTCCTTAATTAAATATCCCTCTCCATACTGCACCAGAGTATTCCATTCCGAAGATTGTGATTATAGACAGGATTTCTTTTTGTTAGCTTTTGGTCATATACATGTGTTTTGATAGAACATATTGAAGGCATCGTTCCTTCTTACTTTAAGTTAACAAATCTTTAATGGTTTCCAGAAAAACAAGACTATTATTATGATCTTGTTATAATATTTATGAAGAGTTCTATTCCTAGTTTGGCTCCTTTCTCCTTGTGAAATATTTTGATTCTGTTTTCTTCAGATAATTTTCTTTGATCAGGCTGTAAGTGGGTTTTTGTTGTTGCTGTTGTTGTTCCTCTTGTGTGAATCATACGAAGCATATTATAGTGCTTTATAGAACTCAGCCCCTGTATGAATTAGAGCTTCAGAGACACTGCCCATTTTCCATGCCAAAGTGAAATTGTATTTGATTTCATTTGTTTTAAATTATGCCATAATGCGAGTACCAAAAGTCCCCAGGCATTTATTTTTGGAAATGATAATATAATTATTTTTTAAAGATAGAAAATGCATTGCATTGGTATTAGCCAACTAAAAACTGATAAACTCACTGGAATAAGTAAACATACAAAACCAAAGGGCATAGCCTCTGAACCATTCATTTATTTATTTTAACCAGGATACAGATATCATAAGTCATTGATATATATATATATCTATCTTCACATTTCTCTATCTGGAGACTGACATTTGTTTAAAACATACCAAAATATAGCAGTCTACCTTTTAATTAAAGGAACAAGAGTGAAGACACATATATTTCCTCAATGAATTAATGTAGGTCAATTTGTATCATTCACTAGGAATGAACTTCAAATTTACCCATAGGGAACCACCTTGTAAACCAACATAATCAATTACCAAGAAACTTTGAAACACTCAGGTTGGAGAGACTCTACTTAAAAATCTAATTATACACTGTCAAGCTTGTAAAAGTTAGGTTGGAAAACAAAGAGTACTAGACTGGGAGTCAAAAGAATTATTTCTTTCAACGTTCTTCTATTGTGCCTTGTGCCATTGAGCATGATGTTTAACCTCTTTGGGACTTAATCTTTTTAAACTGAACGGGAAGAGTTACACTTGCCTAACTGGATTGTTTTGATGACAAAATGAAATAACATGAAAGCATTTACGAAATTAGAAGTCATAAGCAATTTTGAAAAGATAGTGGTGGACTTATTGTGTTGTATAAAATTGGATTTGAAAAAACCTAAATAAGTAGTTTTAATTTTCCCAACTTTTTATTTTTTTCCCTAAAACTTGGTAACCTAAATTTTTCTAATCTAACATAAACGTAAAAATGCAAGGAGGGGATGGGTTTGGGTAGGAAATAATTCAAAATTATATTATAAAAATGAAAATTCATCCCATCCTACTTCTTTTGTTAAATTATTTCCACTACTATATAAAGATGATGTAAGAAATTTTCACCAGGTAGCTAATTTCACTCAGAAGACACACTAAGTGATTTATACATTTATTTTATGCTTTAATATTGATTCTATGCTATATACTGAGATGGATTTAATGGAAGAATATTGACTGATCTGCATATCTATGATATCTGATCCTTCTAGTAAATATCTATAGAGGAAATACTTCATCCTTTTCTCTCTCTCTCTTTTTCTTTATTAATGAGATTTATATGCCTAACTTCAGAATAGCTCTTTTCCAGTGTGTCTATTTGTCACTAAGTCAATTGCCCCTTTATATGATAAAAGGCTGATGTATTTTACTACTCACTAGAGGAAATAGTCTTAAGGAAAATAGCCTCCCTCCTACACTCAATTTAATTGTCATTTGAAAGCCAGTAATGCAACTGAGTCATTTACACTAGCTACATCCTTTATTTTCGGAAGAACACTGAAAACTTCAGTGACCCTTAGAATCAGATAAGCTTTTTACATAATTGAGACAACCAATATTCAATTTTTAATGGATAATATTTAGGCTGCCTGAAGGGCTTTTGAGAGAGGGAATTTGCCATGCAATTAAAAGGGGAATGGAACTGTAGAAAACATCCATAAATTTCATTTTAAGAATTTTAGAAATATATATATATATATATACATTTTAGGTAAGGTGACATTGTGTGAGTATTGTGACAGAAGTAGCAGAACAAAGAACATACATTGAGGAAAATTGATTTATCTATGATGTTGGAAGTTAACTTCCAGGAAAAGTTAAGAGGAAAAAAAATCTCAAATGGTAGTCACTTAAGGACTTAGATAATGAGCAGTTGAAGACAACTGACACTTCCTTTCATTTGAAAATGTGAATTTTAGGGCATTTCATACCTGCCAGTTATAACCAGATAATATTAGATTAAAGACTATTTCAGATTTACTGAAACAGCCTATCCAAGTTTGCTATCCTGTGTTAGACATCCCACTACTTCCTCCAGGTAATCTTTAGCTCATTACTCTTATAATTTTAAATAAAGATGTAATTATTTTATTCATTGATTAAATATTTATGTAATGCCTGACACACAGAGCTGTAGGGACAGAGAGGGGGTGATACCTATCCTCCTTATCATAAAAGTCATGGTAACATCTTAATTGATGGGTTAACAAGAAAAAAGCACAATAAATTTATTTGACCATAGTTTTACATAACACAGGAGCCTGAAGAATAAATATCCAAAGACACAGGAAAACTATCCATTTTTATGCTTAAGTTCAGTAAAGTATGAATACCCATGTAGAAATATGATTGGACAAAAAGGGTTTGATCTAATGCTAATAGATGGAGTGGGGAACTCAGCAAAGTCTGTCTGATCAGATACTTCTGGACCATTCTGTGCAGCATTCCTTCCTCCTGTGTCTGGAGTAGGAATGAGGATCTCCATTTTTTTTTTTTTATGACACAGAAAGGCAGGGGGCAAGGTTAGAGTAATATATTTAGGGTTTATGGCTAGCTTAGAAGAAAGAGGTTCTAATTTCTATGACTTGCCTTGGGAATTTCTAGTTTCTATGGATTCCTCGGGTGAGAATGAGAGGTGAGAGATGGGAGGGCAGGAGAAAGTCAGAGAGAAACTCTGCTTCTGCAGCTGCTTCTTAGGTCAGTCTTTTACACTGGGCTATCATTCATAAGCCCCAGCATTCCCTGGTTTGAAACTTTCCCAAGAAGTCTCATGGTCCAGAAATTGGGTTGGTAGATTGTCTCATAAGCTATTGAATTAGTCTCTTGGTCCTGGGAATAGGCCAATACGGTTATATAGTTTACAGTAGGGTCTCATTTCAGGCAGTGGTATTGCAATTGGGGTTCCACCAAAGTCAGGCTACTATATAGTCTGAGCAGATATTTAATATGAGGAATTTCTATTGAAACAAATGGAAAACAAAAGTTAATGGTTAGGAAAAACTATAAAATTCAGTTTTCTTGAGTCCAGATGGCAACCAGTCAAGATTTTTAGATGTTGGGCTCGAAGCATTTGTAGATGGAGCAAGAACAGAGGCAATCTGACTGGCACTTTCCTACTTTCTCTGAGGAGAGAAAAATCATGTTTCAAAAGAAAACTGTAGTGCACTTGTTATTAGATTCTAGCCCATATGAACTTTCTGAGTACTCCACAGAGCAATAGGCACAAAAGTTGTTTATACATCAGCCATCGTGGTATTTTTCTAAAGTTTATATCATATTGGTCAGCTTCATTCAGCTTGTGGGACTTTAGGAAAAGAGCAGTTTTCGTTTCAAAGATTTCAAGCCAGAAGGGTGGGAGAAAAATTATAAACATTAGTTTGGAGAGCCATGGCCAAGTATTGGAGGAGAATAAAAATTCAGGGTCTAATCCAGATTAAAAAAAAAAACAAAACTCAAAAGCAATGGACAGGGCTAGAATCTAATAACAGGTTCACTGCAGTTTTGTTTTGAAACATAAGCTCTCTCTCTTTAGCCCCGATTTCTATCAAAAGTATTTATGGTAAGGCTAATTTTTTATGAAATAAAGTAAGTTCATTAATTTGAGCTGATTATTTTCATAAAGAGCAATGAGAATGGTAATTTTTCATATAGGTTCTTTGTAAGTTGGCTTTGCTAGAACTGTTCATTAAAACTCTTAGTTAAAAGCCTCTAGAGAATAGGAAGCCAACCCAAGGATTTGACTTCCCTCAGACTGTGTGTATGAAACCTGTTATGAATTGGGTGAAATCTTCTCAAGGTCCTCAAAATATATTGAGGTTCCTGGGTTTGTCAGAATTTGACTTTCTTTACTTACCACAGATCAGGAACACTGTATGGGGACCATGTAGACAAGATAGCAGGCCAGTTTTTCCAAGAAGCTTTTCATTGGCTCTATAAAAGTCAACCCCAATCCCTCAAAATAGTCTGGTCATATCTCAAAATATGACATTCCAGTCATAGCCTTGATAAAATTACCAGTGTCTCTAATTGTGTCCTGTTATAGAGGAAAACAGATTCTTAATGGACTTGTTGAGCTTGTGAAAAGAACTATATTTGCATTAAAATAAGAATACTTACAGATTCTGAATTCTGGAGATAGAAATATAAATGTTTCAATTTTGTTTACAAAAGTATACATTATCTAGTTGCTGCAAGCTCTAGAGACTGTAAAAGAAAAAAAAAGTTACCTTAACTCTGGAAAACAAAACATAAAAGGAATCAAATGTTTCAAACAAAAAAGTAATAAAATATCATAATCCTTCATCAGTTCACTCTCATGTAATTAATCCTTGTTCTACTTGATGTTAGGTTAGCTGATTTACGAGTCCATTTTTTTCACTAGAGTTTCTGAAATTCTTACCAGTCCAATTGAATAATCTCAAAATCATCAACAGAGGTTGATAATTTAAAATACTAGTCAGAGTCTTTGTTTTATTTTTTATGGACACCTTGAAGACACAACACTTGAAAAGATCTTTTAGAAGTATAAGAATAAATAAATTAAATGTGGACTATAAGACTTAAAATAATCAAGGTTAAAAAAATGCAACTGATATGGAAATTGGTTACTTTCTGTGCCCTACAACAGATTAACAGAATAGCCAGAATTAAGACCTGTGATATATCCTAAAATATATCAGATTTTTAGGATTCTAACATAGTTTGGGACCACAGATTAAAAACATATCCATGCAAATATAACTCAGAGTTTAAACACCATTTCTTATTTGACCATGCTTCTGTATAATTTTAACATACAGAGAAAAAAATACTTAATAAAAATTTTTTCCTTTTTTTTTCTTTTTACTTCTAGCAGCCCTTCTGAAATATCCAAAAGTTAGTTAAAGGTAAAAAAGACTTAATTTAGAATTTGAAATTTTACTTTGAGAAGTTTGTTGAAAAGAAAGGTTTAAAACACTTGATCAAAAATAGGATCACAGATCATTATGAAATAATAGTCATCTATTTAATCAAAAGACTTAATACAGAAGGAGCATGGGGCACAGATTTGTTTCTCTCTCTCTCTCTCTCTCCTAATTGTTTTTTTTTAACCACAATGAGATATCATCTTACCCCAGGCAGAATGGCTTTTATTAAAAATCCCAGAAAGAATAGATGTCGGCATGGATGCAGAGAGAAAGGAACACCCACACACTGTTGGTGGGATTGCAAATCAGCACAACATCCATGGAAAACAGTATGGAGATTCCTCAAAGAAACAAAAGAATGGTAGACCTACCATTCCTCAAAGAAACAAAAGAATGGCAGACCTACCATTCAACATTTCATAGTTTAGATGTATCCGAGAGCAGTTACTCAGTCCCTTATTGGTTAACATTCACTGTTTATAGGATTTTCATATTTTTTGTTTTGTTTTGCTTTGTTTTAACACTTTATACAATGCAAGGATTGACATATTCTGTATAAATCCTCAGGTAATGATGCTTTTATTATTATAATAGCAATTTTTAGGAATGCATCTACTAGATCAAAGGAGGGATGTGTGTATGTGTGTATACATATATAGTTTCAGTAGGTATTTACACATGTCTTTCTTAAAAGGATTTAGCATTTTATATTTTAAACATCAATGTATAAAGACTAGGCTCTTCCCTCATCAGCAGTAGGTATGTCTGCCTTTTAGTTTTGGTTGACTGATTAGTAAAAATATATTGCTTTGTTAACTTTTTATTTCCATGATCATAGTGCATTTGAAATTCATTTTTGTATGAGTGACTATAACAAATCTATATGTGTATTGTCTGTCAATACGTGTTGCTCATTTTTTTTCCAAAGGGTAATTATATTTTCTTTCTTACATTTTAAGAACTCTTTGTAAATAAGAACTAATATTTATTGAATACTTACCAATTGCAAGATGTGATTCTAAGCAATTTCTTATTATTCAACATAAGAAAATTTTTGCATATTATTCAAAAGTGAGACTGTCTTACTGATTTGTAATTTATTTTTTATGTTTTTTGACTGTTGATACTGAGGTTAATCTCAAATCATAAAAGGAATTGTGAAGTATTATATTTTTGTATTCTCTGGAATATTTCTAAAATATAGGAATTACTTATTTTTTTAAGGGTTAGATTAAATCCAGTTTTGAAGAATCTTGGTACATTTTTCAATGGTAGATCTCTAATAACTTGCTAAATGTTTATTTAGTAAGTTAGTTACTTAGTTTTGCAGTTAACTCAAAAGGTTTAAAAGAGAAAGTCAAACTTTAGTTTGGTTTCCTTCTTCATATCAGTGTACATTTTACATTAAGTTTCAATTTTAAAACACTTAAATTTATTTCATCTTAGGCAGTTTAACCACACAAGATCCTTTTACTCCCTTTTCTTTTATAAACTTTCTATATTTTTTATTTTTATCTATACCATTCTTTCACCCATTTATTTTAAATCAATTTTGAAATATCCTCTCAATGAGGCTGAGCATGGTGTCGAATCCCTGTAATCTCAGCCTTTTGGGAGACTGAGGCAGGAGTATCACTTGAACCCATTGAGTTCAAGACCATCCCAGGCAACATAATGAGAACTTATCTCTACAAAAAATAATAATAAAAAAAAATAAGCTGGGCATGATAGTGCATACCTGCAGTGCAGATACTTGGGAAGCCAAGGTGGGAACATTGCTCTAGCCTAGGAGTTCCAGGTTGTAGTGAATTCCAGGTTATAATATGGGGTCACTGTACTCCAGTCTGGGTGGAGTTAGACCCTGTATTTAAAAATATTGAAAAATTAAAAATAAATATCCTCTAAACTATATAAATTATTTTTTAAAAATCCATATTTTTGTTTTCATGAGTTTTTTCACCAAAAACATATTTTGCTTTTCTTATGTATTTTAAATATAGAATTTCCCCCTTATTTTTAGTAGTTATAATTAGCTATATTAAATTAGAATTTCAATGCTTAGCAATTTTGAACCAACCTTCTGTAGACTAACATCTTGTGGTTTCTAGAAATATGTGTACAAAATACAATTTTCTTGTTTATTAACAGACCAAAATATATTTAGCTTTTTCATGCCATATAAAAAGATGTCAAAGTATATAAACTTAAACTTATGTTTAATAATTAATATTTCAGTATTTTAACTTAGAAATGACTGAGACATTTTATGATCATCATTACTTAATTTAACCTAACATGACTAAGATTTTAAATTACTAAAAAAAAAAAAAGATGTTTGAAACTGTGATAGGTTTATTTATAAATGTTTATCTCATACACATTTACCTAATTTACTTGTCCATAACAATTATATTTGAATTGGTCATGGAAAACAAAGCTAGCCATTTAAATTATTTTTGATAAGGGAAAACCAAACTAACCTCCATCAGCCAGACTTGTTCTAACCAAGACACCTGAGGCACTGGATACAGGACTGCGCTGTACTGGCCTTAGCCCTGTCCTACGGCTGCCAACCCAGCAGCTGTGGACACACATATGTCTCCAATCTTCACTATGGCCACCTGTCCAGATCCCAGCTTCCAGAGGCTTAAAACTAAAGACATAAGCTCACAGCAAGATGTATGCAAGGTTTCAAGGAGGCCAACAGCTGTCTTCCCTAACTTCAGCTGACCAATTAATTAGACAAATATCATTTCACAAAAACAAAAAGAGTTAAAAGTTAAACTTTTTTGTTTTTTACTTTTACGACTGATATGTATTAAGTGACTAAGCAATTCGTTTTTATTAATACTTTGCATTCTGCTCTTAGGTTGTATTTATAGTTTTATGATCTTAAAGCATCTGCAGAGATAGCATAAACCTGTTTCACCAGAAAACCGAAGCAAAAATGTAAGCTGACAATTCTGAAGACATTTCTATTTTATTTTACCAATCATTTTAAAACTAGCTTTATTTACCAAAGATTATCTCAGATCACATGCACTAAAAGACATCTGAGTTAGGTTCTATTTTCTTTTATATCTAAGAAACAGCTAAGGGCATATTGCCTATTATCAGAGATTAATGTTATGAAGGCTGTGGAGTAAGTTTTAGGTCTAAATGTTTCTAAAGCTCACATGCATGGCTAAAATATCCATTTTCGTTAAACCTGGATTTGTTGCATTTTTCACTAATTTGGTCTTGAGGTTTTTCTCTGGAAAGCAGCTATAAACTCTGGCCCTGGCCTGACAGTTTTATCATGATAGCCACTCTCTAAGCGAGCCCTGAGAGAAGCAGGGGGCAGAATTCGTTTCAGGTGTTTCAGTTAGATGCAACACAGAGGAAGATTCAAAAATAGATACCCAGACGACATAAAATAATAGGAATTTACTAAATGGATTTTACAAGGAAACATAGAGATTAGTCTAGGAAAAACTCAGAAACCCATTCAAAATAACCATATGAATGCCAGATAGTCATATGTTATAAAGCAATATAATTAGGTAGGTGGCGTCTCAACTTAGCTCCTGCTGGATTACTGAGTTCAGAGCAAAGCCCTTAATGAACAGGAGCAACAAATAATTCGTAACTTCTGAGACCTAATACTTACACGTGTAAAAGGTAGGCATAGCTGGAAGGCAGAACATCTAGATCTCCAAAAATCAAGGATTCCATTTTCATGTTGAATCCCGGGTCTCCCAGAGCTGAGGCAAAAGCCCAAGAGGGACACGCCATGGTGCTTGGGCTGTGCAACTCTTCCAGTCTACCTCGTTGTAAGAACACCTTCCTCCCGAAGCTCGTGGACCATCCATGCCAGCCAGCCCACTTTGTGACTACCCCACCTCTCAGTGCTGAGTGTCCCAACAGCCTCCAAGGGCCCAAACCACATCCATTGTCAAGTTGTAGCTTTGGCTCTAAGATCCCCGTGGCCAACTTAACCAATTATTTTTCTTACACTAAATTACCATCTACTGCCAATTTTTGTTTGACTCTATCAAATATCTAGGCTTTTCTTATCTAAACATGCAAAGTAACGGAGAGGATGGAAAGCTGGAGTTTGCCTCCTGTCATAATTATCATTCATTGCAACAGCGGTCAGTTACCTTTAAAATTACAGCTTTTGCCAATGATGTGTGTGTTCCCACATACCCAAAGATCAAGTGTTCTCTTATAATATAAAGTAATTTTATATTGTAAAGGGTTTATATTGCATTTATACTGTAAAGGGTTACCCTTAGGAGCCAAAGAGCTCAGGGTTCTCAGTGTAAAAGACAGCAGAGTTTTAGACCTGAGAAGAGCCTGCCCACAACCCTTGTGGCTACATGAGGAAGACAGAGGCCCCCAAAGGGCGTCTGGTGACATTTTTTTTCTGTATTCCTCAAGGGGCCTCGGATCACTAGAATTCACGCCTAGGTCCATTTATGTAGTAGTCAAAACTCTGATATTTCCTTTTATTAATTGTTCATTATTGACCTACAAATGGAGGAAATAGGGGCTGACAAAGGTGACAAGTGAAGAAAGGGCAAATGCAAATGGCAGAATGAGTCCTAGAGTAATAAGTTTGGGGAGTTCCTCAAAAAAGGTTAAGGAAGTTCTAGTTAGTAGGGGTTTGAGAAAAAGGTGTTCAGTCAACTGAAAATGTCCTATGGTGAGAAGCAAAATCTAACAGATAGAGAGGATTTAAGATATATACATACATATATATGTGTGTGTGTATATATACATCTTATATATACATACATGCACACAGATATATATATATATATATATATATATATATATATATATACAGTTTGAATATCAATTTTGAATGAAGCCAAATTCTGACCATAGAACCCTTTTTAAAAAATCCTGTCAAATCTCTTATCAGATTTTAGCTGGAACAAACAGCAAATAATCCTAGTTTGTTTTTTTTCCTTTAAACAAGAAGTATCTACCAAGTGGCTCAGAACTAAAACCAAAAAGCCTTTATGAGTCAAAGGAGGACACACAAGGAGTCTCCAAAAAGGTGCAAAGAAGCAGTCCTCCGAAGATCCAAAACTACCTCCAAAGGCAGCTAAAAGAAAAAGGAGACTTAGATAACTTCTTGAGAGCTAGTAACAGTAGGTACACTATCTGCAAATAGGGTGCAACTCACATTACTGTGCAGCCATATTCTTTTTATGGAGGCCCTCAACCTTTTGGCTGGCTGCCTGCACATGCAGACCTGATGTCCTGAGTGCCGTGGACAGGCAGCAAGCCAACTCTAGTCCTCAGGACGCAAAACAAGGCAAACAGGAAAACAATAGCTGTCCATGGGAGAGAAAAGGATCAATAGCAAGTAGGACTCCAAAACCAAATTTACACAAGAGTCATGATCCAAACATGTAATTTTCTCTGGTTAACCGGAATGTGGAAAGGAGAGGAGAAAGAGAAATTTTTACCTTTCATTCTTGAACAAGCACTACAGGCAGAGATCCAGGAGAATTGACCTTGGTAAAGATTATTACCTTTCTTTGCTTGCTTTTTGTCAGTTGTCCCAGGATGTCATCTGTAGGCTCCGGAGTAAATCAGTCTCAGCCGTCCTATCCTCACTGCTGGAACTGTAGGGGAGAAAAGGGAGTGATCCATCTTCTCCCACCGTAAGGGTCATGGCCAACACCCCTATAACAGAGAAAGGTCAACAAGAAAAAAGTACAAGTTTATTTTATCATAGTTTTATATGACACAGGAGCCTTCAGAATCATGACCCCAATATATGGGAAAACTGTCCACTTTTATACTTAGGTTCAATAAAGCATAGACAGCCATGTAGAAACACGATTGGACAAAAAGAGTATGATCTAATGCTAATAGGCTGCATGGGGAAACTCAGCAAGGCCTATGTGTTCGATTCTCCCTGGCCTGTTTGTGTGGCATTCCTTCCTCCTGCATTTAGGATAGGACCTCACTGGAGTGAAGGTCTTAATTTTTTACGGCTAGTTAGAAATGCAGGGGGCAAGTTTAAAGTAATAATCTTAGGCTTCATGGCTGGCTTGGGGAAAAGGGTTTCTGTTTTCTATGACCCACCTTGGGGAAGAAGGATTCTAGTTTCTATGTCTTGCCTCGGGGAGAATGGGAAGCAAGAAAAAAGGTTCCAGGAGAGGGTTAGAGAGACACTTTGCTTCAAAGGCTGCTTCTCAGGCTTTAACTTTGGGGTTTTGTTTTCAGAGCCCCAACAGTACTATACTAGGTTACAGTCAAAAACATGAAAGACAGAAAATCATGTACAGAAGTTTGCTTGCTGTGTTTCTGTTGCTGTCAGTTCAGATTTCAAACTCCATAAGCCAAGGTAACCTTATTTTTAGTGCATGACTTCATTTTCTTTCCTCATAGCCATTTTCTCCTAATTATCACAAATCTTGAAGCTAGCCTTCTTACACAGTTTTAGTCACTTTTAGTCAACTCAAATCTCATGCCTCCTTAACCCTAACTTCTTTATTGTCTATCTCCAACCCTATGTTGTTTCTAAAATCATTCCCTCCTTGAAATCAAGGACCACATCTTTTCTATAATTTGTGATTGATTGTATTGCAATATTTCTTGCTAGTTCAGCAATATTCTTATTTCAGCAATATTTACTTTCAGCAATATTTACATTCCAATGACAGAGCTTGGGCTCCCAGATGACCGTGTCAATTAGAAAACTAAAATATATTGAAAGTACATTTTTTCCCCTCAAACTACTCTATAGTAAGTTTTTAATGGGATACATTGGTCCTATAAAATGTATTTTAAGATTCTAAATAAATCTGTTTCTTCCTAGTTAGAAAGTAGTTTAGACGTTTTTCCCTCCGTTGTTGGCACATGCTTTCTTTATTAAAAGCTAATTTCATGTGGATTTTATAATTAAATACTCTTGGAAAATTTAAAGTATAATTTAAATCTAATTCTATTCTGTTATTGTTATTGCTACTATTATTATTAATTGCTTTTTTGAACCCCAGGGCACAACATTAAGATAATACCACTCACACTGTTATTGGTCTATTCATGGCCCCTTTATTTTAGTTTTCCCTTTCTTCCTATATTTTCAACGCCTTTGCCTTCCCCTGCCTCACATCACCCACCCTAATGAGTTTAATATACATTCATGAATATGAATAAATTCATATAATACATGTAGAATTATCTTAGAATTTTAAATTTATATAAATGTCATATATTGTATTCCCTAATATCTTCACCAAAACTTAGTGTTATGCCAACTTTGAACTTATTGCCAAGCTAATGGGTATAAGGCAGTATATCTTTTTTTTTAATTTGAATTTACCTGGTCACCAGTGGATTTGAACAACTATTCTTACACAGTATTGATTATTCAGATTTCTCTTTTTGAACATTTTCTTTTAATATGTTTGTCTATGTCTCTGTTTTGATTTTAGTATTTTAATTGAGAATTTGATGATATCATTTGTGTTTTATAGATATTAATTCCTTGTTTGTCTTAGATATTTTAAAGAATTCTTCTGAGTCTATCATCTATTTGTTAATTTTGTTTAGATCTCTTTTGTTGAACAAATGTTCTTAATTTTGATGTATACTGATCATTCATTTCTTACCTTAGTTTGTGTTTTTTATCCTTAGGTCACAAGTATACTTTGCTATGATTTTTCTATTAGTTTCACACTTTCATATATCATATTTATGTATTTAATCCATCAAGATCTTTGTATATAGCATGAGGTGAAGGATTAACATATTGTTCTTCATTGCCAACATTATCTAATTTTTTCTACTGGTATATTAATATATAATGATATCTTATTATGAGAAAATGATTCTCTTCCATTATACTAATTCTCTGGCCCTGTAATTTTTGTTGTAGTTTCTCATTAAAATGATTTTATAGGATACCTTGACTGTGGTAAGGCAATTACCCACTGCCTTTTGTTTTTTAAGTTGACTTAGCTATTATCCCAACAAAAAAAAAATACTAACAACAGCAGCAAAACACAGGAATTTATAGATTAAATAGAAATTGGCATGTTTTTAATGTTAACTCATCAATCTATGAATATGGTATATCTCTTCTTTTATAACAACCTTAATTTATCATCTCTAATAAAATGTTAAAATTTTCAATGTGACGAATGTAGAGTTAGAAATGCTGATAAGTATGCATCTGTGATTGGCAGAAGTGATATTTCTCAACTGATTCTTTGTATTTTCTCAGTGAATTACAGAGCAAAGTCATCAGGTAGGAGTAAGTATGAGAGCTAAGTAATGGAGGTTGAAAGACAGATTAAAGGAACCAGGAAAAATTTATCTTTGTAAGTGGAAGAGAGTTTTTTGTTTTGTTTTATTTTGTTTTGTAGATAAAAGCTGTTATCAAATATCAAAAGGATGTTATGTGAATAAGACTTTCAATTGTTTAACTATAATCCTGGAAGGGGGACCAAGAGCCAATTATATTCTGTAAAGGACAAGAAGGTAGATTTTTACCTTTATATAGAAAAGAACATTCTTTAATCAAACAGGCTGTTATTCAAGTAGTGAGAATAAAAGTGTTCAAAAAGGGTATCTTGCTTATTAGTATACATGAGGTTAGGTCAGAGTGGCAATTTATGCATAGGTTAAAGGTTTGACTAGATGTTCTTAAAGGTCCTAGTCAATGTAAAAAGACAATTCTATAATCTAATAATGAAGTATTTTCTGTCAGAAATTAAAATTATTATGTTGGACTACCTTTTTTGGCCATACATTTTCTGTTGTTTGGCCAGGAGTGGTGATATTGGTGGATAGAGCCAGATTTCCATTTAAAAATCATTTGAAAAAAATGGCAGCAATATCAGCACAAATTCCTCAGGTAAATGTTTTAGCACAAAAGAAAAGAAAGGATGGAAAGTCAGAATAAAGGAAATCTCTTTAATCCTTACATTTTGAAAATAAATCATTATAATGTCTCATGTCTCTTAATTTCTACAGTAAAACTTTATCATGGACAAGCATAGGTCACTTTACTAGTTAGATGATGAACATTATGTTGAAATATATGGATTGGAGATTTTTGTGGAAGTCTTCCAGTGATTTAGAGCAGGGTCAGCAAACTATGGCTCACTGGCCAAATCCAGCCTGCCAACTCTTTTTGTAAATAAAGTTTCATTGGAAAGTAATTATGCTCATTGTTTACATATTGTTCATGGCTGCTTTCACAATACAACAACAGAATTGAGTAGGTGCCACAAAGACATTGTGTCCTACAAAACCTAAAATATTTACTACCTGGCTCTTCACAGAAAATGTTTGCCAACCCATGTTTTAAAACATGGAAACGAAAGATGAGGATATATGGCACTAACTAAAACTACATATCATGTATATGGATATATGGTGTGGACTTGGATTTGGATATGGGCACATGGATATATGCGGATACATACAGATATATATGGATATGGATATATATGTTAACATGGACATGGATATATGGTGTTTTTTAAACCAACATGGCTTATTATTATTATCACTAATATTTATGGTGCACTTACTATGTACTGCGTTTACCAAGCACTTTGTATATCCATATCTCATTTACCATGAACCTACTATTATCATCCTTCCTTTACAGAGGATAAATTAAGGCTAAAGAGCAGAGTTAGGTTTTAGACCCTGAGCTTTGTAACTCTAAAATCCATGCTCCTAACCTTAATGTTATAGTCTGAAGCCAAAAATAAATAAATAAATAATAAGTTCAAATGTCATTTTCCCAAGCTTAATTTACAACTTTGTCTCCCCAGATACAGAACTACATTGTCAGCACTTTTTTGATAATTAGTCCTTAGGTCATCTAAGCCACCAGTGGAAGAGGATTGCAGAATTAAATCACAGGAGAGGGCTAAGTAACTGCAAAACACATCACATTTCCAATTCTTGACAGAAAAAAAATTGAGTTATTTTATATGTAATTTATAGTGTAGAGGGGATGCTTGAATGAAGAGGAGCAAAGAGTGGAGTCTACTGCTTCAATTATCTGACTAAAGGAGGACAATTCAAACCATAAGACCTAAGTACCAATTAGCTAAATGAGAAACTCAAGCATGATACCAAGTTTCAGGGCTGAAAGACACTCAGAAAGACAACAGAGCTCTGCCATTGCAAGCTAATCTTCAGCTGCACTAACACAGAGACCCTGGGAAAGATCTGACTCATTGAAGATGATGTTGCAGGTTATTAAGGCCCTATTAGAAAGCTTGAGAGAACAATAGCATTTAAAGGGACGCTATAAATAAGGTTCCATTTTCAGCATGGATGAGATTATTTTTAAAAATCCCATGCTGAGAGGCATTTTTATATCCAACATAGTCAGCATTAGTTAAAATTAAGATTCTTTATTAACAAAGAGGCTGATATGGTTATAGAAATTTTTCTAAGGCTGCCTTTGAAAAAAATCAATGACAGATGAATTACAAACTATCCAAATCAAAATCTTACTGAGAAAAAAACAAATAACTGCAGTTGCCCAGATTACATGTACTGTCTGCATCTCTGTTGTTTTGTGTGTATATTCAACTATATTTTACTTTTTTGGAGAAAAGTAATTCTGTATAACACTTCTTTTGATCCTCTATAGATCCTAGCTTAAAAAGCAATGTGTCACAGTCAGTTTGAGCTGCTATTACAAATACCATAGACTGGGGGGCTTAAATAACAAACATTTATTTCTCACTGTTTTGAAGGCTGGAAAGTCTAATATCCAGGTCCCAGGCAACTTGATTCCTGATAAGGGCCTTCTTTGTATCTTGTTGCTAGATGCCTTCTTGCTGTATCCTCATGTGGTGAAGGAAGAGATCATCTCTTTCGCTTCTCTTCTCCTAAGGGTACCAATCCCATCATGAGGGCATCACACTCATGACTTAATTGCCTCCAAAGGCTGAACCACTAAATACCATTGCCTTGGGAATTAGGACTTCAGCCTATGAATTTGGCGACACAAATATTTAGTTGATAACGTTCTACCCTCGCTTCCCCAAAATTCATGTCCTTCTCTCTTGCAAAATATACTCGCTCTATTCCAATAGCCCCAAAGTCTTTACTTGTTCCAACATCGATTCTAAAGTCTAAAGCACCAAATCTCATTTAAATATCACCTAAATTAGATATAGGTGAGACTCAAGATATAATTCATCCTGAGGCAAAATTTATCTCCAGCTGTAAATCAAAGAAACCAAACAAGTTATGTGCTTTCAAAATACAATGGCAGGCCGGACGTGGTGGCTCACGCCTGTAATCCCAGCACTTTGGGAGGCCGAGGCGGGCGGATTGCTCAAGGTCAGGAGTTCGAAACCAGCCTGAGCGAGATCCCGTCTCTACCAAAAATAGAAATAAATTAATTGACCAACTAAAAATATATATACAAAAAATTAGCCGGGCATGGTGGCGCATGCCTGTAGTCCCAGCTACTCGGGAGGCTGAGGCAGTAGGATCGCTGAGCCCAGGAGATTGAGGTTGCTGTGAGCCAGGCTGACGCCACGGCACTCACTCTAGCCTGGGCAACAAAGTGAGACTCTGTCTCAAAAAAAAAAAAAAAAAAAGAAAAGAAAAGAAAAAAAAAAGAAAAATACAATGGCAGGACAGGTATAGGATAGACATTCCCATTCCAAAATGGAGAAATAGGAAAGAGGGAAAGGATGACAGTACCCAAGCAAGGCTAAGACCTAGCATGGCATGGCAAACTTCATGAGATCTTAAGCCTTTGAATGAATCCTCTTTGGCTCAATATTCTGCCCTCTAAACCCACTGGGGAAGTGGTCCAGCCATCCAGAACCCTGGAGTAGAAGTCCTGCCTCCCAAATCCACCAGAGCAGAAGCCCTACCTTCTGGACCCTCTAGTGCAGTGATCTTGTCCCCATAGCCCTTCTGAGTGGGGGTCATTCTCCTAAGGCTTCATGAAGCCCCACCCTGAAGGCTTTGGGTGGAGGCTGTCTGGCCTGTTGAAGTTTAAACTGATTTGAGTCTTGCTGCAGGCCCTCTTCCTAGTTTTCGGAGGGACGCCTTCTTGCTGTATCCTCACATGGTAGAGAGAGAGATCATCTCCCTCATGTCTCTGCTTATAATGGTACTAATCCCAGTACAAGCCTTCATGATCTAATTACCTCTCAAAGGCCCCACCTCCAAATACCATCACATTGGGAATGTGGGTTTCAACATATGCATTTGGAGGGAGGACACAAATATTTAATCCATAGCATGATGCATGTGGTAGGTGCATGGCAAATACTGGAAAGAAGGATGAATTGATATTTGGAGAGATGAATGGATTTTTCCAGAAAAATCAACCTGGAATTACTGAAGCATATATTATCTACTTTTGAACAAACAAACAAAAGAATGGGAAAATTGGCTTGAATTGATATGCGGAAACACCTATCACATGAATTAAAAATAGACTGATCAGTATTGGCAAAGGATGGTGGAAACAGTTGTGATAGTCATTGTTATTGCTATTGTTTTTGCAGTGTTCATGGCTGCACAGAGTACCATATTTTATAAAAGATTTAAGATATTCTCTAACTTCCAATTTTAGTGCAATTTTGTACCATGTTCTACAATTACAATTGCTGAACATCAAGTCTAAAAGGACCCATATGGAGAAATAAGAGATCAACCCCAGACTCTAAGTGTCTTCTCCTTAGACCAGTAATGAATGTTCTGAAATTTGGCATAAAACAAAATTTCATAGTTGATTGTCTAACTGGAACACAGTAAATGGAAGAAATCATTAAATCAGATTCTTTTTCTGAGTAAGCTAGTTTCCATTTTCTGAGTATAAATCAGGCACTTGAAGACACCTCTCTCAGTCCACTGAAGTAAAGCAGTAGCCTTACAAAATAATTCCTGAAAATAAATGTTTTCTTATCAACTCTGAAATTTCCAAAGGCCTAACTTGACTATAGAACTGTTATTTAAAATGTCCTCATTTCTTACTTATGAAGGTAAT
The DNA here is from genome assembly GCF_040939455.1 of Microcebus murinus. NCBI lineage: Eukaryota > Metazoa > Chordata > Mammalia > Primates > Cheirogaleidae > Microcebus > Microcebus murinus. The sequence continues at coordinate 56,450,189 of NC_134105.1, read as the reverse complement.
ACAAGTATGAATAATGAAATTGCCTACCTCCTGGTTTCTAAAGAAACCAATAATATGGTCTTCTGAGATTTGCCAGAAATAATGTTAAGCAGTATATCTTATAAATTACACTTTAGCTGAATCTAAGTCTCAGCTACTCAGACACTATTGTATTTTTCTGTGTTCAGCAGACAAGCCCCAGGAAACATCTTTGTGGCATGAACAAGCTCATTTTATTTCTATAGGTCCCAACCTTGTTCCTAGCATCTAGTGGGTAATTCATGAGGAAAACTTAGCTTCATATTTTTCAGGTGACTTAGATATTTAATTTAATTTCATTACTTCCATATAGTCCTCTCTTAAATCATACTTATATTAATCTCAGTATCTGACAACCATACAAGACATAAAGTAGCATATAAAAACTAAAGAATAATTCAAATATTATATTGCAATAATGGAGTAATTCACTATTTATAGAGAACTATCTAATATTCTCAATTAGAGGCACAAATGGAGAATGGTTGTGAAATGGAATGAAACATATTGACCACCTTCAAAAGCTTAAAGCATACTAGGCAGATAAGGAGATAAGTTACCAGAAATGAATAATATACATTCCACAAGAGAAGTAAAGAATAAAATTCTAGGGAAGGCAGAGCTGAGATAGACCGTGTCTAAATAGAACACACTTAATTCTGGGTCATGAAGTATGTGAACTTGTTAATAACCCCTCTACATTAGAGAGCATGGAGGAGCAGAGGATGTCTTGGCGCATCATGAAGTGGTAATGCACAAGGAGTTTTTGAGAAAAAGCATAAGGATGCTCAGGGCACATAGTGGGGATCCTAGATTTTATTAGGTAAAAATTAAAAACTATTAAAGATTTTTGAGCAATATAATAGCACAAGTAGAGTCAAGCTTTATAAAGATCAAAACTATATGGATATGTTAGCAGAAAGACAAAAAGCTATTGACTTCATGAAGGCACCGGTTTTTATCTCGTTCACTAATGTACTCCTGTCACCTGGATCTTAACAGGTGCTCGAGAAACTTTTTACTGAATAAATGAATCAAGTTCCTGATTTTTTGAGGGCCATGAAAGTAGACTTTTATTTGAGATTCTCCTAGAATTCCTTGGAATAATGTATAACTCCATAAAAACAGAATATGAAGGAAATATTCAATGTTTTGAAAGAAGTAAGAATAATTTAAGAGAGTTTTCCTTTGTTGTGTGTTTGTTTTGTATTAAGTTGCCTTTGGGCTCTCTTGAGTGTCTAGCCATAAACATAGAGGTATTAATTTGAACCTAATAAGGAAAACAGGGAGATCATACCTTGTAATTCCATGTGATTTCAGTAACTGAAGAGAGAACCGGAAGTCCACACAAAGCTTTGCAGAGAGAACAACTGAAGTGAGCAGGTTTTTTAGAAGTTCACTTCAGGGGCAAATAGATGGGATAATAGTAACCCAGGAAGGAAAGGGTAGAAGGACGCTGACACTCCAGCATGGCCTGTTTCCTCCATAGCCATGCAGATGGATAGGAAAGTCACTTGATGGACTCAGCGAGTGTTGGCTCCGGAAAGAGACACAGTTGCCTAAACCTAGTGTGATCCCTGCCACCCATGAGGACTAAGATCTTGAGCCAGAGACATCCCAAAATTGGGTCAGGGAGAGGAAGTAGCATAACCTATAGATGATACAGTATTTACCTTCCTAGGAAAACAACACTGTAAGAAAATTAGCTATCTTTTTGTCATTTCTTTGCCTGAAGGAACAAAGCCTGAAAGGTATAAAATAAGTTTTATCCTCCATTTTGTTTGGCATGTTGATACCCCAAAATTCTTAAAAATTGTGGTAAGATAAATAAACAACTTGCATAAGGAGAGAATACTCTTATCTGCCTCATTACTTTCATCTTTTGTGGCTGTAACATAAACACGTAATCTCCATTTTGAGGGATGGAACAAACTAAGGCCTAGGCCTTCTGTCAACATTAGCATTCTTCCCCAAGAAAAAAGTTATTTTCTCACCTCTGTCTCAGAGGAGTTTAAATATAAAATATGTAGGGAATCTGTAATTCTAGAACTATTAAAAAAACTATTTCAGTAAAAAGTCAGTTAACAGACATTTTGCGATATAATATGGTTGAGCCTATTTCATTTCTTTTTTCATAAGTTAAAAAATCAAAGGGATTTCTTTTAAAATTCAGGTTATATCTCTACTTTTGCTTGAGGTTTATTATAGCTGAAAGACTGGTTTTGCACATAGAACTTTTTTGCTTAAAACATGCATGAATGATTTCTGATTTCTTCTCATCCAGATATTTGAGAACAATTTTAGGAAGCACCCAACTTTACTGCACTGCATTTTCAAGTGTTCCTTCCTGACTCCTCTTACAGAGCCCATCCAAAATGTGCCTTCATGATGTTAAATACCAGTTGGCATTTTTAGTTTGGTTGGAATAGAATTGCAGAATTTTGCTTTTCTTAATTGTGAAAGAGGCAGATAGTTATCTGCATTTTTTCTCCTTCTGCATATCTAAAAATGCATTCAATTCTTCAGCAAATATTTCATTCTCTTATTATAGTAGATACTGGAAGGCATTAGACCTATGGACTGATTACAGCAGAGGCTTCCCCTGGTCATTAAGGTAATCTCCTGGGGAAACTTTGGTCCAGGAAGACTTTCATGACTCTGTTCAAACTATTTCCTAGAGGCAGCCAGCCAATGACTTCATAACTTGAGCAACTCCGAGAGGTGACAGTTTTTACTGGTTCAGATAGGAAATGTGTCTTTTCAAGAAATTACTTTGTACCAGTTACAAAGGTTTTTATCAATTAATGATTACCACAAGACATTATAATTTTCTTCAATGTTGCTGCTCAATTTAAGGGGGGGGAGTACATTTTAAATAGTAATTTAATGATGAACTATAGATATTTAAAATCAAATGTGCTTAAATTTTCAAAATCCCTAAATGCATGTAAAGAAAATAAGAAAAAATAGTTGTAAAGATATATGAGATCTTTAAATGTCAAACCCTAGACCCAACTTTGGACATAAAAATCAAAACATTTTCAACAAATATATCCAAGATGGAAAGAAACTAATACTATAATACATGACTTAAATAATAGATAATAGCCAATAAGATTTTTTAAAAATAATTTTGAAAGTTATAAGGGAGTATTTTCTTTTTAAAAATAAGACAGTTATTTTGTCTAATTGGCTAGCCTGGTTTTGGTTAATGTCTGATAATTTTGAATTTTTTACACTGAAAGTGACAAAAATATTGACACACTAGCAATCTAGGAAGATTGTGAAGCATATTGTCAGGAATTCTATGAATATTCTCTTTCTCTATATATTAATTGATAATTTCAATAGAATGTAAGAAATTTAAACTCTATAGCAGGAGTATAAAGTAGATGACTTTCTCCGTCCTTCCTAGCCCTTTAATTCATATATAACAATGTTCAAATAATTTTTCTCAAATGCCCTTAAGCACATAATACTATTCTAGAATGAGTCACCTTCAGTTGTTGCCCTCTATCATCATAAAAATAGCACAGGGAATGTGCTATTTTGAAATATCATACATATCATACATATCTGAAATATCATACAAAATATATATCTATTACACATATTTAATTAGGTATGTATATAATTAATACTTTTACATTTTATATACTGAATTTTATAGATATACCATATATGTGTGTATAGATATATGTTTTATATATCTATACACACATACATATATATTCATTTTGGCAGTTCCTGTCATAGTTACTAGAATAATGTTTAATTTTTTACTCCAAAGTCTATAATTGTACTATACTTCTACATGTTTATGTACAAATTATGTTATCACTCCATCTCATTTACCATTTTAAGAAGCAATATCTCTCTTTACATTCAACCATCCAATTCAGCAGCCATTTATTAAATATCAGATTTTATGTTCACTCTGTCATTTTTAAGGTACTTTGAAAATTATAGTGATATATTTTGAGCTCTCAACATCTTACGGTAGTGGGTAAAAAATTGCTAGATAGGTAAAAATAACCATAAATAAGAAAGAGACTCAAGGAAAGTTCGGAGTAGTGAGAAAATTTAACTTGGAGCTCTTAGAAGGCTTTGTAAAGGAGGTTCAATTTGAAATGTGTCTTGAAAGATGAATACTGTACCTGGCAGCATTATAATGTATGAGTCAGAGAATCAAGAAATGGGAAAACTCATGCTGATTTAGAGTGCTGGTACACCATCCATGTGCAAATGTCAATGTAACTGGTAACTGAAATAAAAAAAAAATAGGCCACTTCTAGTGAAGAAAATGTGAAAATTGGCAAGATATAACCAAAGGAGATTCCCAGGTAAGTATGCTGATTGAATTTAAAGATGCTGAGAGTAGAGATTTGGGGAAATGATTTTAATTAAGTGTCATTTGGAGGGAATAAAACCAGGTAAGAGGAGCAGGTGGAGACAAGAAAACTGAAGGTGGACAAGGAAGAGAGGAGAAAGCATTCTAGATGATCCAAGAGTGCAATGGCATGACAATGAATGGACCCACTGAATTTAAAACTAAGAGATCACTGATGAATTTAACCCAAGCTGTTTTAGTGGTACACTAGTGGTAAGAGTCAGATTATAAAAGTATAAGGGCAGATGGCATTTGGGAGGAATGAAAGACCAGAGAGACAAGTCTTTAATGAAGTGTAGCAGTGAAGGCAAGGAGAAAGATGGGATGGTAAATTGTGTTAGAAACATAGTTCAAGGAAATTTACTTTTGTAAAATTAAACGAATAGGGAGGAGCCAGTATAGAAGAGTAATTACATAGAAGAAAACAGAAAACTTGCTTGGAATGATAAAAATAATGGCAACAGTTATTAAGTTTTTACTCTATGCTAGGCAGTATTCTAAGAACTTTATACAAAATGAGTCAATAGCCTTCAAAAATTCTATGAGGTAGGTTCCATTATTATTATACCCATTTTACAGATAAGGAAACTGAAGCTTGCTTAAGAGTGGTCAAATAACTTGTTCAGAATCACCCTGCTAGGAAAGGAGAGATATAATTTTAGCTGAGGCCATCTGGCTTTAGCTCAGATCTATAAATAAGCCATTCTATAAGCCTTTCTTCTTTAGCCAATAACTGCAAGTCCTGATGAATTCACAAAACTTTGAACCTGGGAGAAAAATGAGATTTTTTTTCTCGTTTATTCTGTTCTCTTCCCCATCCTTAGGGTCCAGGTAATGTTTGGAATGCATCAGTCCCAACCTTCCTGTACTGCAATAAGTGAATCAACAGTCTACAATAATATGATGAAGCCTCGCATCTTTTTATGAGCATCACAAATAATTAATAAAGTATGAAAAATAACCAGACTGTCTGGACATTAATAATGTTGAAATATTTAATACTTTCCGATACTAAGAAGTTCCAGTATAATAGTTGGAAATAAATAAGTTGTCCATTAGGAGGTGGGAGGAGGATATGATACAACAAGTTTCTTCCTTGTAAGAGGCTTTCATTTCATGTCCTTTTGGAATTAGTACTATACACACAGTGAGATGAAATATATAATTCTGTGCCATTTATGTTGATGTATTATTATATTACTATGGTATTACAGTTGTTCTTTTAACAAGTGAGTTCTGATGAATTTTTCAGTATTTACTCTAACTTTTCCTGGGTCCCTTGTTCTCACTCTACATATCCTAGCTTCTCCAGTCCTCTGCTAACATATTATGTTTGTTTTATGGAAGAGTTTTTAAAGCCTTATGCCCTTCAGTCGAAAATATAATATGAAGCTGAAATACAAATAATGCACCAGACCTACTTTACTAATTCCCACTTAATCTGGACAAGTGATATTTACAATTTTAACAAACTGGAGTCATGGTGGCAAATATGAGAATTTTTGGAACAGAGTAAACTGCAGTTAGACTATAGACTAAAAGTTCTAAGGAAATGTACTTTCTCGTTTGACTAATATATATAGTTCAAGTGCCCTGGAGAGATGTTCACATTCAGATTCTAAAATGCACATCTGCAAACTATTTTCACAAAAACAATCTGAGCAACGCCCACCCTCAAAACCCTCACTGACTCTTATCGCTTTCTGTAAATACAATATTTCTTCTCCCAAAGAGCAGCAGATATATCAGATGTTTGAGTATTAAAATGTAGATACACTTGCCTTTTAAATCTCAGTCTAATCTCTTAGGCTAATCAGCACACTGTGCAGCATTACAAAGAGTGTTTCTTCGGAATAATAATTCCACTAGCTGATCTATAGGAAAAAAAAAAAAAGAGCTGTCCTGTAACCATATTTGACTTAAGAAAAGCTGAGCACACCTGTCTTAGAGACTCACAATGCACATTAGCATATTAAAGGCTCTGGAAGTCCAGTAACAACGAATTATGGGATTTTTTCCTACTTAATTCAGTATTTCCCAAGTTTACTTAAAAATAAAAAAAAAAAATTCTCCATAATTCTATTAAGTGAACATCCTATGAAATGAGTTTTTATTAGTGGTGGTCATTTTATGTTCTACTCTCCATTAATACATTTTGTGAAATACTGCAGTCTCTGATTTGCTCTGTATTTCTTGTTACAGTAGCATAAGGAGAAAATTATTTCACATTCTTGAATACTTACACATCACTCACATCAGTTTATATTTTTAGTAATATAAAATGAGTAAATCTAAAAGTGTCAGAAAAGTAAACTTGATTTCTTCTAAAAGCAGTGTATCCTTACATACATTTGAAGCAAGCTAGCAGGAGACACCTGCATCTTATCAATGTCAATATGAATGCCTTTAAGAAGACCTTCGTAATGCAATCTTATGAATTGATGCTAGATATTTTAATTTTTCATAGAAGAATGTTGCATTAAATTTTCCCCCACATGCATCTCCAGAATTACCAAGTATTATACTAAATACAAAACAACACCTTGAATATGAAACCATAGCATATTAATTTAGTAAACACTTTTATCATGCTTTGTATTTCCTGTGTGTAGTACAGAAGTTGGCAGGCACATACATACACATTCTTTCTCTCTCAAACACACACACACAAAAGGCACTCAATAATGTTTGTTGAATGTGGCCCTGATGAATTTAAGGCAGTAATTGATTAGTATAAAATTGAAAACATTGGCTGAGCCTGGGTCCCTGATATAAAATCAAGATTTCTTCAACTTCATATATACAACTTCATATATACTCATGAAATTTACATTCTTTATCATTTCTGATAAACACCAATGTGTCTTGAATACTGGAGGCTTCAATCTAAACCAATTAATATCTTCACAATAAAGCTGTAAATGGAAGCCTAAGCAATGACCATGCTAAGTTGATTCTGCCCTTTTTCTTCCTTTTGTTGATTGGTGAATGGGAGCAGATATCCAGTTTTCACAAAATTGCCAGTCCCAAACTTCAAACAACCTTAAAATTAAATCCTGAGAGTTTTATATCAATGTTGTGTAATTGTTATGTGCTAGTAAAGCAAAAATCTTCATAAGATGCTGTACCTGAAAACAATATATCAGTGTTGCATCTTCTCCTGCAGAGGCATATGATAGTAACAATCATTTTAGGCAAGTCCAATTTTACCTGCTCCACTGGTGGGGAGCCAAAAAAGAAAGATTATGCTTTTTAAATGAAATTGGTAACAAAACAAAGAAGAAAGAAAAAGAAAAAACTCTTATTTCTTTATACTGAAGAAATTGTCCTTTTTCACTTATATCATTGCTCTTAGCAAAAGAATTACCTCTAGTTAGCAATAATTTTGTTAAGCTTATTTTAAATATATCCCCTGCATTCTCTCTGCCTTTAAAAAAAAGACTCAAAATGGTTTTTGGATAGTATAATATAATTTCAGACATCAGGGTGAGTACTCCTCACCCTAAGTGCTAATCACAAGAGCTGAATTCCACTATCATGTAATCACGCGGTGATGGGCATTTGACAGTAGGGCTGCTCTGAGCAGAGTGGGCTCCTCGTAGAGCAGTGCTGAACTGAGTTCTATGTATCATTCTATAAAATGTGTCATATGTTGTTTTCAAAAACTAGAAAAGAAGCTGTAGAATACATCCAAATGAAAGTCGCCATATAAAATTTACTTTCCTGACTTATAATATTTTATTAATAAGAATGACAACCTTGATCTTATCTTATTAAAATTTGAAATTGATAATCTATTTTAAGAACAAAATTTCAAGTTTCTACCCTTGCTTTCAGAGTCTCAGTGCTTATTAGTAACAAAATAAATAAATAAAAGGCCTAATAATGACAAAATTAAACCATCTCTTGCTTGCTATTGATCTTTCACTTTCTTTCCCACAGTAATTTGTATGTATAATCAAATTTTATATACACATCCAGACACATGCACACATAGTCATTAGTGCTTCTCCATATCAATGGCATATGTGCCTATCAAAACTGTTTGTAGGGATGGTTCAAGAAGATTCTTAGATTTAAATACTGAACAATTTGGCTACTAAAGCTAAATAAAACAGATGTTTGTGAATATTGAGAAGGACATTTTATTTACATTTTGTGATTTTTCATAATAATTATAGATGTTTATGTTCTATTTGATACTATTTTGGAAAATGTAGCAATGAATTTAAAATGCCTTTTAAAAATTGGTTTGCAGAGTTTGGAAAGCCCTATAGACTTTTCAAATAACATTTATATATATGCAAGAAAATTGTGATAGTATAATATGTGCATCACATATAACTAGAAAACTGTTATTCACAAACCTTAGTTCAAGGAATAAGGCCCATAAGTTTGATTCAATGCATCTTTTTTTAAAAATCATGGTCATTGTGGCTATCATCTCAGCGTGAATTGAAGGTTAGACATGTAGACTTATTTCTATACTCTCTGAATTTTATCTCTTTTTCCAAATCATGTCCTAGTTCTTCACTATTGCTGTTATCAGCTCTCTCTTTGATGGAAGTAAAAACAACTCCCTCTCTTGCTCTTATTGTTGCCATCCTATTACCTGACCAAATAATATTTATTCCAAGAAACTTGTACACACCCTAGTTATTTTTCAACCAATGCTTAGATTGTTTGTATCTCGTTTTTTAGGAGGCCTCTCTTGCCTCTTGGTGTTAGAGTTTGCATCATCACCAAATTAATCTTCCTGATCCCTCCATTCCAATTACTAGATGGAACAGACATTTTCCCATTTGAAATTACTTTTGTTGATTTTTATCAAATTTTATTTCAAAGTTAGTTTTTTTTCTTTTTTTTTATTTTAGCGTATTATGGGGGTACAAGTGTTCAGGTTATATATATTGCCCATGTACCCCCTCCCCCCTCGAGTCACAGCCTCAAGCGTGACCGTCCCCCAAACATTGCACATCTCACTCACTGTGTTTGTATATACTCATCCCCTCCACCCCCCTTCCTCCTGCCCAACACCCAGTAAATGTTATTCCTATATGTCCACTGAGGTGTTGATCCGTTAACACCAATTTGCTGGTGAGTACATGTGGTGCTTGTTTTTGCATTCTTGAGATACTTCACTTGGTAGAATGGGTTCCAGCTCTATCTAGGAAAATACAAGAGGTGCTAGATCACCATTATTTCTTAAAGCTGAATAGTACTCCATGGTATACATATACATTTTATTAATCCACTCGTGAATTGATGGGCACTTGGGTTGTTTCCACAACTTTGCAATTGTGAATTGTGCTGCTATAAACATTCGAGTGCAGGTGTCTTTTTCATAAAGTGACTTTTGATGACTGACTCTCTCTCTTAAGTATTGTCTCCCAGTCAAAGAATAAATTTAATTATTTTCTCATAAAACTATTCAGTCATATATATCTCTTAATGAGCTTTAAGTTAGCAATGTAAATCTCTCAGATTTTTCTTATAAGTTGCAACCTTCATTAATTCAACAAGTATTTATTAATAGCCTACCATGTGCGACAGCCTGGTATACAGTAGTGGGTAAAATGGACAAAAGCTTCTTTCCTTGTAGTGCTGTCATCTCAGTAAGGAAGACAGATGATAAATAATAAGCATAATATTGAACCATATCCTAAATTAGAAGGTGATCAGATTAGATTAGGTGGAAAAGAATGAACCTGGTAAAGCAGATTGGGAATGCTGGAGCAAGGAGGAAAATGTTGCAATTTAAATGCAATTTAAATACAGTTGTCGAGGCAGCCTCATTGAGTAAGTGGCATTTGAACTTGGATGTGAAGGCAGAGAGGAAATATGTGCACAGCTACTGGTGGGAACAGCATGCAGGTCCCTGGGGCAGGAGAGTCTCATGTTTGGGGAGAGGTGAGGAGGCCAGTGTGACTGAAGCAAGAGGAAAAAGTTCCAGATTGTGAACAAATGGAATCTGAGAAGTCACAGAGCAAGCCAGATCATGAAAAGTTTTAAGCCATGGTAAAAACTTTTTAATTTCTTTTTTATCATGTTCACCTGTCAGATTTGGACAGTGGTTCTTCACTGACTCTCACATCAGTATTGCAAGAAATGCCTGTCTCTTAGCTCCCTGATCCTTCTCTTCCTATCAGATTTCTCTCGTGGGTGGAACATCACAACTGAAAGAATGACTTTTGATTTAGCTGATCATTGCTCATTGCTCATGAACTCATTGCTTTTCTTAGGTCTCACATGTTTCAGTATGTGGCAGTGAGAAAGAAAAGAAAAGAAGAAGAAATAGAAAGAGCTGAAGAACGCTTGCATTAATGAGCACATACTTCATATAACTCTGTGCTGTTGCTCACTATGATATATTTTACATTATTTAATCTTAAAAACTCTGAAAGGCAGTCAATATTTTCATCTTAACAGAGGAGTGGAATGAAGTTCAGAGAGGTTACAGAAGATATCTAAAATCAAACAACCAGTAAAGTCTCTACTGTAAAATCAGCAGTGTTAGAGTCTGGTGAAAGATTTTTCTCAAAAGAATGTCAATAAAAATATATTGAGAATATTTAAGCAAAGATAGAATATAAAACTGTTCTAACATGGTAAGTCTGTGGTCTCCATCTTACATGCAGCTTCAGTTCTAGTCCCTAGAGGAAAGTGAATAAGAAGCATAAACCTCAGCAGTAGTTTCTCAGTAGCAAGGTCAGTAGTTTCTCAGTGGCTAGTTTCCTCCTCTCTCTAATTCACCTTTTTAGTTACTCTGCTGGGCCCTGATCTCTTGTTTTATTCCTCTGTGTCTCCAGACTTTTTTCACATGTCTCTTATTTCCAGATCCCAATTGTATATTGGTTGGATTGAATTGAAATGAACCAACATTTTACCTCCACTGGTACCTTGGATCCTTGCCTATGTAAGCAACTCACTTCAGTCAGTGCCCTCCTCTCCAAATAAATAGTTCTAGTCTTGGTCTACATCTTCATATCAAAAACTTTACTATGCTCTTCAAGATTCAAAGCATGAGCCTACATACTGACTTGCCTGCATGTATTTCATATACCTGTCCCCATATTGAATGGTCCAGGCTTATGACTTCCTACTTATCTACTCTGTGCCATACTGGGTCCTCTCTTTCTTAGATGTCTCTTTCTAATTCTCCAGTTATTTCCTCACTTTTCATACTTCTAAGGCTTCACACCCTACCGGCAGTTTTTAGGACATTTCTCTCTGTTCTTTAACATAAACTCAACATTCTGTTTAGGCAGACTTAGAACTGTCCTTGTCACATGTGGAATAAAATCATTTTTGCCTAAATACCTTTTCCTTTTGCCATTAGGCAGAAATGCTCTCCATGAATACAACTCTTTTCTTTCAGACTACACAAGTCTTGCTTTTCCCACAAGAGTGCTCCATTCTAAGAACTTCTCTCCGTTTTATGAATTTCTTTTCTGTGTGATTCTCACACCACAATTCCTAATAAATGTCTGAAATGTAAGTACTAATAAAACCTTTATCAAAGCTTTAGCCATTCATCTTATCAGTTACATGAATCTTTTGGCATATCTTCAATTTATTCAAAATGTTTATTATCTATACACCTCTGTCTATTAAGTATATTAAACTTATTACACTTAAAAATTACCTTAAAATTTTTCACAGCAGAATACAAATAAGTTATAAGAACTATAATTAAAGGTAAGACACTGAAAGGAAGTAGGTAAGAATATAGAGCAACAAATGACAAAGGTTCATCAGAGTCAAGAGCAAATAAAATCTAGCCTCATCTCACAAATGGCACCTAACTAGAGCTATTAATAATTATGAAGGGACAGAAATAAACAAGATGTCAGGAAGCATAGCATCATGCCAATGTTGTAGCCCTCAGTGACATAATGACCGTATATAAAGGTACCATATTTTCTGACCCAAAGAGGATCCAGGCTATGCACTGGAATCTTAGGTCACATAGAATAAGATATGTCACCGAAGCATTAATGGTAGGTCTTTGTCACATTTTTGTGCCCAGAATTTCTTTTTTCTCCTTTGGAAGTCAGTATTTCTTGGGATAAATTGCTTTTAGTGTTTATGATATGCTGCCTCCAGGATGAACATGGGATAGAGGCTTCATCCTGTTGTCTCATTTGTTTGGCCGCATTCATTGCTCTATAGATGGACATGGGACTATATCAGGGCCCATCAAAGCATTTAGGGGCAAATTGATATGGATTCTAGAAAGAAAGGGGCTCAATCCTTCCCAGATTAAAGATATTAAAGACAATGTAAGCCTGAGGATGTGGAGGGTATATTTATAACCACATAGAGAGAACCTGCATGAGAGTGAAAAGACAACATTTTAAAAACAGCATTACCAAGAAATGTGCATTTTGTGGATTCTGATGATATTGTCTGAGTTCCTGCCGCCAGATCCTAACTTCAGACTCTTCAGTGACTTAAAACAGTACATTTCATTTTCTATTTAACTAGTTTAAACTGGATTTCTAGAATTTTGAAAGAAAAGAATCATGGCTAATGCAGTTATCATGTGATACCGTGCAAAGCAATGTATTGGTATTTGTGGGATAAGCAGAGCAAAATCAGAAAGATCTTTCAGAATTTCTCTTTCTCCTACTCACTCCAAAATTGGGCGGGGATAAGAAATCCATACTTTATGATTACTTGCAAAAAGTATAAAAGAATTACTCAGAGTCTGGGTTTCACAGAAAAAGATAATTCCAGCTAACACTTGACAGTAACAGCTGTACTTGAATAAGGATCACGTAAGTACTAAGTTTTCTAAATACTAACTCCAATAACTCATAACAGCAGCAATTTGTCATCCAACCTCCATTCCAAGCATCGGTATTAAGAAGCTATCTTTGATAAATTCTTCAGCACATGTCCACTTGCTGAAGATAGCATTTCTGTTATATTTTTCCCAAGCAGATTGATGACAGACATAAGAACAAATGTCACTTACGAGGAAGTAGAGAGATGCCGAGCAGATAAAGTCAGTCCGTCTATCACTGAGGAGCAGCAGTGATACTGACCTTGTTTGGCATAGAATATTATCCTATTAAAGGCTCCAAAATAAATACTAGAATCTGTGTCATAATCCAATACTGAATAAAAAGTGTATCAAAAAGAAAGGGGAGAATGGGATGGCAAGTAGATGCATCCGAGTGTTCTCAAATAGAATGATAATGATAACAACAGAAGCCCAGCCTACAGAGATTTCCTGAGGATGGGCTCTGGAAATAAATTATCCAGAGATACTGAGAATACTAAATTTTTAAATTTTAATTTATTTGTTATTTCAAAATATTAAAGATGTAACATGTTTTTGTTACATCAATACCTTTTATAGTACAGTTGCCTTAAATAGAAAATTAGTAATCTTAAAGTTCAACATATTCCCTTTACTTGTGATGCAACTACATGCTCATAACTAAAGATTAAGTGGATAACTAAAATAGGTACATGATTAACTGAATTAGTTATATTGTGATATTGTAGTTAATGCATTTCCTTAACCTGCACCAGCGTGGTTGGAATTTCAATCCAAGACTATGACCAAATAAGTATAAAGATGTGGGGTCTATAACTGTAAAACTTTCCAAAAGATAGAAGGAATGAATGGTGGAGGAGAGAGATATTGGAGAAAATGCAATGTATGTAAAAGACATAGTGTTGGCCCTACTATCTCTAGAAGACCAAGTATAAAAGTCTGAATTATATTAAAATTTAGCTATTATTATTTGTTGAGATCCTTCTGTGGACCAGATATTTTAAAAAAATATGATTTCTGTTTCTAGCCCAGGAGTAATAGAAACCAGATTTCTTCTCCCAGTGAAATATCCAAATAATTAACAAAATATATGAAACAACAGTTTGGAAGAAACTGGACAATGGGAAATGAAGGGTGATGATTCCTCAGAGGCAAGAAACACAGGGGAGCCACAGAGTTATATTTGAAAGGATATTGCAGTGCTGGCTGATGTTTTCTCTGGAGAAATGATTATTGATCTCATTGTTCCAAGTAGAGGCAATAGTTTTAACTGTTGATTTCCTATAGCCCAAGAATCCAGAGGAAGTAAGGATTATGAATAATGGTGCTCACTTTTAGGCAATTTATGTTGAAATTTGAAATTTATAATTTATCAAAACATCGATTGAGCAATTCTTATCAAAAACTTGGTTCTACTTTATTTCATTCAATATTTTCTCTCTTCCTAGCAGCCCCTTAGTTGTGACAAATTTATCAGAGACAAAAAAATCATGGCTGTTGAAATGAGGTCAAGTAATTTGCTTAGTCTCACACAGTGGTGGAGCTAGTACTTGCCTTTAGGCCTTAAAGGAAACAAATACCAATAGGTTTATAAATTTTATTTCTTAGTTAAAGCATCTTCATTTTAAGAAAGAGTTTCTAGGGGAAAAATGCCTTCAACTAAAAGAGTAATTAATAATAAAAGGACTTTTAGGCACAGGAAAACGGACAATGGATATATTTGATAGTTGGCAAAGCTTTTGATGCCCGTTTGATGCCTATCATCCATGCATATATATGACACATTTGTACTCTAACTTATCTATGCAAACAAAGGCACTTATAACTCAAAGGAGTTTCTTTTTCCTCATGTTGCATAGAGGCAGTATTGATAGAGTTAATAGATTGTATCATTCTTGTTTAACTAATATATTCCTATTACCAACAAATATATTCCTCTATACACTGTCCTAATATTGTGCAATGGAAAGTGTTGATAACATTGGCTTTATTTAAGAAAATATCGAATTGATGTTGGATATCTATCATCTCTGCATTCATTTTCTTCAATATAGTTATCATTTTCTTCTTATAATTATATAGTAATAGCTAATCAAAAAAGAATCAGATTGTTATCCATTATATACTTTTATCACAGCTACCTTTTCAGCGTACCTTTCTTTTTCATAATGAGTGGGAATTTTTTGAGATATATCCATTATATTGAACACATGCCCCCCTTGTAGGTTCATGACATAATATTTGTAAAACTAGAAATTTTTTAATGCTAGGTACTGTAACATTGCTGCTTTTCTCACTTTGGTTTTGACATTTAAAAAATAGAGAGATCTAGTCTGTCCTGAAACATTTGAAGATCTGGAAAGTCAGTGACCATAGAAGTTCTCTCTATCATCACTGCTAATGCAAGGTCATGTGAAAATAATGATAATGATTGCTTTGCCTCCATTCTTAGCCACCAACTCTAGAACCATCAAGAAGAGG
Organism: Microcebus murinus; assembly: GCF_040939455.1. Lineage (NCBI taxonomy): Eukaryota > Metazoa > Chordata > Mammalia > Primates > Cheirogaleidae > Microcebus > Microcebus murinus. Next base: position 56,434,512 of record NC_134105.1, on the reverse strand, counting down.
GCATAGTGTATGGAGGATGGCAGGAAACAGATGCAGGATGATCAAATTCTGGGAAGATCAGGCAGTTAGCTACTTTATATATTCATTCTTGGTTTGTTCTTTTTTGATTATTTGTTTGTTTTCATGTAAAAACTTTTGATTATTTCATTTAACAAATGTAATGAACTCTTATTGTATATTAATAAGCTAGAACATTTGAGTTTTCTAAGTTTCTAAGTTATTGGCTGTAGCAGGTGTAGAAAGTTAGGAACAGATCTTCTTATTAAGCCTTATATGTCAACATGTTGCTTCAAATTCAAGAAGAGCCAAATCAAATGATCCTTTTGCGAAAACCAAAGGCTTAATGTGTTAGAGAGAAGAACATAAAGTATTTTCGAACTCTTTCCCTAGAGAGTGGCACAATTTTTTTTCCCTAATACTCTTTTCCATGACACCTTATAACTCAAGCCTTCAGTTTATCCATTTCTCCAGTTCCAGCTTCAAATATGAAGAAAGCAGTATTTTTTGCTCAAAACAGAAAATCTTATGGATTTTTTTTCTTTGGACTTTGCTGAAGTTTTGTAAGCGGGATCAAGGGATTGGTATAAATAGGCAGACTCTTGAGTATACCGAAGGGATAACTAGCTTGCTGGAAAGAGAATGAAGTGTAAGAACAGAGATGAAGGGGAATATAAGGGAGACACAAATGGAGTAACAAAAGGATTACTGATTTGATTTATTTTTACATGTTGTGTTTTCCACAGACAAACTGAATGCATTGAATAAAATGACAGGCTCTTATATACATCCTATAATACTTTCAATGCAATTCGAGGATAAAGAATAGAAAAAATATTTGGAATTTATAAAAAAATAAAATAAAATATGTAGCCAATATTAAAAAAAAAACAATAATATGAGGCAATATGCCAAATTTCTAGCACTTAAATATAAATAATATAATCTAACAGGCCAAGATTTTCCCATGCTGTTTTCACATGGCATCGGCATAGATTTGCTAGGGGCCGCCATAACAAAGCGCCACAGGTGGGGTGGCTTAAACAACAGCAATTTGTTTTCTCACAATTCTGGAGGCTAGAAGCCTGAGATCAAGGTTTGGCAGCATGAGTTTCTTCTGAGGAAAGCAACGGAAGGATCCGTTCCAGGCCTCTCTCCTTGCCTTGTAGATAGCCATCGTCCCGTGTGTCCTCACGTCATCTTCCCTCCATGCTTGTGTCTGTGTCCTTATTTCCTCCTTTGACAAGGACACCAGTCATACGGATTAAGGCCCACCCTAATGACCTCAATTTTAACTTAATTACCTCTTGAAAGAATCTATCTGCAAATATGGTCACATTCTGAGATAGGTTAGGACTTCAACATATGAATTTTGGGGGGACACTTTCAGCCCATAACAGCATCTAAAGCATTGTTAGTCAAAGATCACTTATGGAAGAATTGTATTTCTTTCTGGAAGCAAAGCAATGTTAGATACTAAGTGCAGTAAAAATACCTGTAGATTAAGTCTCTGATCTTGGGTGAAATTATGAAAAATATACAAATACTCAGGAAAGATATGGCACTTATAAATAGGATTAGCTCTATAGATCTACATAGGCACAAGGCTGTTTCATGTGGCAGAGAAGAAGAGTGTCCATGCCTGAGGTTTACTCAACAAAAATAATTCTAGGAACAGAACAATTCCTGTTTTGCAAATGCAAAAATGAGAAACAAATACACTGAGAGACATAAAATGCCGTAACAGTGAGTTACAGGCACAGTGGAAAAGTAAACAATATTTTCAGATACCCAGTTGAACCTTCTGTAACTGGAACTATTGTCACTTGGAGAAGATAGTTTTATTAGACTGCAGCATATGTAGACAAGTGCATTGAGATAAGTTATAATACTTACAAATGGAACATAATAGAGGTTTCACATGTTGCAGACCAATAACATATGGCTCTGTTCAGAGAGACAGTAAATAATACACTGCTAGTGATGAATTCAACCTGGTCAGAACAGAAACTAGCTGCAAACAACCACATAAACAGTAACAGCCGGTTCCTTTGCAGGCACTTTCTTTTCATAATTTATCTCTCTTGAACAAGATGTGTGTGTTGGGTAGTAGGGGGGAAGCAGCTCTTCCCTGGTATAATGAACAATATGTTATCTCACTTTTCTCTTTTTACAATTTAAATTTTTAAGGGAAAATCAATGGCTAAACTTGCCATTGCAAATTGAATCACGTATTTTTCAGGGAAAATGAGTCATAGACCACCAAATGGGGTACAATGTAGAGAGGCCAGAAAAATGATCACAACATTCAAAATGTATAATGGCAATTATTAATAGATAGGCGCTGTGAGTGCTGTACTGAGTGAGCATGACCTTTATATGATAAGAATAGGCGTATGTGTTGTTTCTTCTACTTTAAACTATTAAACTGCTTTTCTGGCTCTGTAGGTTTTGGTATACAGAATAAAATTTTGCTGTGAAATCTGAAAACACAATACTTAACATTGAAATACAAATAGTATAGGCCCTGAATAATGCTTCATAATTTCAATCTCCTTTTTATCAATAAATTTTTGTCAATGAAAATTTCCATTTTAATTTTATTAGGATTTTGCACAGGATTTGTTCATATGAGGAAATGGGCCCTAAGAGGTTAACAGTGTTGCCCCAGATCACATGGAAATCCAGTACATCTATTTTGAAAGCCACATTCTAAATTTCAGAGTATTTTTAAAATATATTTATTTATCTATTTATTTTATTTTTAAATTTCAGAATATTACAGCGGTGCAAACATTGTGGTTACATACATTGCCTTTGCACTGCCCAATGAGACCTACAAGTGTGCACATCCCCCAGACAGTGCACACCGCACACATATAGGTGTGAATTTACCCATACCCACCACCCCGCTGCCACCTACCTGACATTCTATGAACGATACTTACATGGGTGCACATAAGTTTTGATCAATTAGTACCAATTTAGTGGTGAGTACATGTGGTGCTTGTTTCTCCATTCTTGTGATACTTCACTTGGAAGAATAGGTTCCAGCTCCATCCAGGATAATACAAGAGGTATTAATTCACCATTTTTTTTTATGGCTGAATATAGTCCATGGCATATGTATCCTGCATTTTATTAATCCATTCAGGAATTGATGAGCACTTGGGTTATTTCCACATCTTTGCAGTTGTGAATTGTGCTGCTATACACATTCAAGTGCAGATGTCTTTATTATAGAATACCTCTTCTTCCTTTGGTAAATACCCAGTAGTGGGATTGCTGGATCGAATGGCAGTTCTACTTTTAATTCTTTGAGGTATCTCCATGTTACTTTCCTTAGAGTTTATACTAATTTGCACTCCCACCAGCAGTGTATGAGTATTCCTATCTCTCCATATCTGTGCCAACATTTGTTGTTTGGGGATTTTTGAGAAAAGCCAATCTCAGTGGAGTTAAATGGTATCTCATTGCGGTTTTGATTTTCACTTCCCTGATGATTAGAGATGTCGAGTAATTTTGGGGGGAACAAATGTTTTGGTAACATACATGGATTGCTTTTGTACTGCTTGTGTCAAAGTTATGAGTGTACCTATCACCCATTTAGTGTACCTTGTAGCCATTAGGTATGATTCCACCCACCCCCTCTTCCCCTTTCCCATATGCACGATTTCGTCAGGTTTTACTTCCATCTGTGCACACCAGTGCTGATCTGTTAGCTCCAATTTAATAGTGAGTACATGTGGTGTTTGTTTTTCCATTCTTGCAATACTTTGCTTAGGAGATATGTTCTTAATTACCTCTTTCTCTATTATTCTTATAAAGTATATCATGGATTTTTTGACAAAGACAGCCATAAGAACATACTTTGAGTTAACTCTTGGTATATGTCTACTTCCTTAAGTTGCTATTTTTTTTTTTAGAAGCCTCACCATGATTAATTACTTAAATGCTACTTGATGATCTCAAGGTGGTGTGATAATTACTATAGCATTCCTATTAGACAACATGATTCTTTGCTTTCTGTCTGTTTAGCAAATATTCATGCCTGTAAACAAAATAAAATCTAAAAGCTCTTTGGTAATATCCAATAGGAAATCATCCGATCTATTTAGCTTTAACATAGTTCTGCTCCAGTACATGTAATATGGTTATTTTCCAAATATCTTTGCCTTTATCTTCTTATTTATGATGCCCTCATCTACACACATATTATTTAATGATCCTCAAAAACACCACTAGCTACAGAGCCATCTAAAATATATTTTCCTTTATTTTGTTTTTAAATCTTCTAATGGCCTGGAACTAAAAGGAAAACAACCAGTTTAATAGGATCACAGATTAATATGAAAGGAAATTAGGATGTTAGGATATCAGAAGTAGAGATTTCCTGGTACTGAGATGCAAAGTTTCTCTCACGGGTCCTCAGAAAGTGGACACATTGATTATAGCAGACAAGGGCCTCAATAACTTTTCTGATGAAAATATAATAGGAGGTTTCATATAGCCTCCTTCTAATGTCCCACAGTGAAGAATAGTATGATAATCCCAAAGCAACATTTGGTAGAGGTAGTTTTCAGAAGTGCCCAAATAAGGCAATCAAAAGGAAATGTACTAATTTGTTCTGATAAGAAAATTTAAAGTAGCTAAAGGAATGAATGAATTTCCTTCAAGTAATCCTTTGTGAATATTATTTCTCTACATGAATTTATGATAAGACTTAAACACCAGAGAAGTCAAAATTATATTCTCTGGCCAGACCCTGGAGTATGGAATATATTGCTAAAAGTGGACCCCCAAGCCACAAAGTTAAGATAATAGGATATTAAAACAAACCTGCAGCTGAATCCAAGGCAACAGATAGCAAAGTGAGATGTAATTCACATCACCTATATAGAACTTCTAAAACATGATTAACCACGAACTAATTAGAATATTCCCCAAAGTAACTCCCTCCCTGTGGAACTGAAAGGATTGAGAAAGGATTTTGATGTGGGTTCTTAGGAAAAAGCTGTGATGTGCTCTATATCCTCATCACCATTTGGTACTCTAAATCTTTTTAATTTTGGCCATTTTACTGAATGTGTAGTAATATATCAATGTGCATTTGTCTTTAAATTTACATGAAATAAAAACCACTCATTATAGTATACAGTTGTGTGACTTTTGACAAATGCATAGTCACCACCATAATCAAGATACAGAATAATTTTGTCATTCTATGAAATTCTCTCATGCTACTCTTCCTGTAGTCAATGAGGCTCCCCTTCCCTGCTCCCTGGCAAAATCCAATCTATCCTTCACCCTTAAGTTTTACCATTTCCAGAATGTCATATAAATGAAATCATATGGTAAATAGTCTTATGCTTTTAATTTAGTTTATTTAGTGAAATGTACTTGAGATTCAACTGTGTCTCATATATATGAATAATTTTATTTGCAAATACTATTGCATTTATTGGCAAATGAGTGTACTACATTTTTTTTTACTCATTCACTGGTTGAAGGATATTTGGGCTGTTTCTAGTTTTTAGCAATTGTGAATAAAGCCAATATAATTATTTACATACAGGTTGTCTATTTAAATATTAAGGTTTTTTTTTTTCTTTTCATTTCATCATATAATGGGGGTACAAATATTGTTAAGTTTACAATTATTAAATTTTTATCCAGGAGTGAGAGTCCTAGATGGCATGGTAAATGTAGGTTTAGTTTTGTGAAAAACTGACAAACTGTTTTCCAAGCTACCATACCATTTAACATTCCCACCAGTAATGTAGGAGAATTCCACTTGTTTTGTGCCTTAAAAGCACTAATGTATTTTTTTAATTTAAGCCATTCATATATATGTATTTCATTCTGGATTTACGTTGCATTTCCTAATGATGAATAATGTTCACCATCTTTTGATGCACCATCTGAATATCTTCTTTACTAAAGTATCTGTTCAAATCTTTTGCTCTTTTCTTAAATGGGTTGTGTTTTTACTGAGTTTGAGGGTTCTTTGTATATCCTGGATACAAGTCCACTGTCTCATATGTGGTTTACAAATGATTTCTCCCCTTATGTGGTGGGCATTTTTATTTAATTAATGGTCTTTTCCAAAGGAAAAGTTTTCTTTTATTTTTATGAAATCCAATGTATTGGTGTCTCCTTGTATAGTTTGTGGTTTGGGGATTATATTTTAAAACTTTTAACACAACCTGAAGTCACAGGGATTTTCTCCTTTGTTTTTTCTAGAATATTTATAGTTATATCATCCACATTTAGATCAATGATAAATGTTGAGTTAATTTATGTATAAGGTGTGAGATATAGGTCAGAGGGGACAACCTTACCTTAACCTTCAGCTTAGTAGGAAAACACTTAGTCTTTCATCATTATATATGATGCCAAATGTGGTTTTTTAACAAATGTTATTTTCAGATTAAGAGAGAGTTCTCAATCTGTAGTTTTCTGAAATAAAAATTTATCTTTAATGAATGTTGAATTTTTAAGTGATTTTCTGCCTGTAAAGATACTCATATATCTTTGTTGTTAATGTAGTAAATTGCATTGTTTAAATTTTTTTCAGTTGTACAACTAGCCTTTCAATTCTGGGATAAACTATACTTGGTCATGGTGTGTTATCATTTTTACATATTGCTAAGTTGTTTTACTAAAAATTTGCTAGAAGATTTTTGTGAATAAGTTCATGGGAGGTATTTTGTTTTTTTTTTTTGATATATTTAGTTCTGATATTAGGGTAAAATAAAATGAATTGAGGAGTTTCTCAACTCCATTTTCAGAAAGAAAATTGTTAAGTTTGATAATATTTTTATTAAAAGTTTAATAGATACGATCCTGAGATTTTCTGTGTGAATGATTTTTTAATTACAAATTCAACTTCTTGTAGCTGAATATATTCAAGATTCAGATTTGATATTTTTTTCAATTAGTTTGCCAATTCCTGTCTTTCAATGAAGTTTTCTATTTAATCTAAACTATTCAGTTAATTGACAGGTAGTTTTTCTTAATAATTGTTTAGTAGCCATTCACTCTTTCTTGGAACTGTAATAATAACCTCTCTTTTACTCCTGATATTGGCAACTTGTGTCATGTTTCTTTTCATTCTTTATCAATCTGGTTAAATATTATCCATATTGGTTATGTTTTAAAGAACTAGGTTTTGATTTCATTGATTTTCCTTATATAGTATCCATCTTAAATTAAACTGATTTCTACTCTTTATTATTTCCATAATTCTATTGGTTTACCTTTTAGTTTCTTTTTCTAGCTTAAGGTTGAAAAGGTCGAAGCTTATAGTATTGATTTTATAACTTTCTTTGTTTATTTTTTGTTATTGTTCCATTGTATTCTGGCTTGTATACTTTCAAACAAGAAGTCTGCAATAATTATTACTTGTGTTTCTTATTGCAAAATATATACTTTATCTTTGGCTTCTTTGTAGATTTTCTCCTTCCTGCTGGTTTTCAGTAATTTAATTATGATGTGCTTTTGTATGATTTTTATTTGTTTGCTTGTTTTTCCTGCTTTGCGATTATTGACTTCTTGGCTTTGCCATTTAATTGTATGTATCAAATTCAGAAAATATTCAGCCTTTATTTCTTTAAATATTTTTTAGCCCTTTTATGGCACTTCAATATCCATATATAAGACCATTTAGTATTGTTCCACGTATCAGTCTTTTTTTTTTTTGGTTTTCATATTTTTTTCTTTTTTTGATGTCTCTCTTCTTTATATTCATGTTTTTTTCTTAAATACTTGAGCATAGTTATAACAGCCATCTGTTTTTAAATTTTTGTCTAATAGTTCCGTTATATCTATCCTTTTTAAGTTTCTTTCTATTGACTAAATTTCTTCTAGTTTGTCCACAGATTCCTGTTTCTTTGAATAATTAGTAAACTTGTATTGGATATTGGGTATTATGTTTTTATATTGTTCAATGTCTAGGTTTTGTTTTGTTCCTTTAAAGACTATTGGACTTTTTTTTTAAATAGGCAGCTATATCACTTGCAAATCATTTTGGTCCATTGAACCCTGTTTTTAGGTGTTATAGAATAAGTCAGGAAAGGTCTTTATTCTGGCTTTTCTTCTGCCTTGCAATTAAGGCACAAGCTCTCTGGAGTCTTCATCAGACTCTGATGGTCAGATTCTAGCTGATCAGAGATAAATATCTCTTCACTTTGAGCTCCAGAAATTGTTCATCTTACATATCCCTCAGTTGTTCTTTCCTAAGCTTTATGGTATTTCTCCTCATGCATGTGCAGCCTAGTACTCAATAAAGACAAGAAATACATGTAAATTTCTCTAGGTTTTTGTTTTTTTTTTTTTTTTTTTTTTTTATGTCATTTACTTCTTAAAACTTTGCACCACTAACTACTTCCATCTCCCTCCCTGGCTGAATTCCAATCTCATTTTTCTCACTTCAGCAAGAGCATTGGTTTCCACCTCCAAGCTCAAATAATTGCCCCTAGATAGAAAGCCATGGAGATAATCAATTGTGGAGCTCACCTTGTTTTCTTCTCTTTCATGAGGGATTATGGTCCTATGCTTCCTATTGTCCAATGTCTGAAAAGAGTTGTTTTATAAATTTTACTTATTTCTCTAATGGTTTATGGCAAGAAGTTAAGTCTGGTCATTGTTCCTAAATGTAATAGGAATTAGAATTCCATAATTATGTTCGAAAATATAACTTAAAAATATATAATATTTTTAAATGCCCCAACTTATAGCATTCTAGCCATTCCTTAAGTTACAATCTAATTTTTTAATGTCAAATACAAGGCCTTCAAGCCTGTAAGATTCTGTACCTAGCTCAAGGCTCACTTCTACCCACTCCCACAAAATGAATCTTCTAGTGAAATTACAACAGCACAATTATGATAGCATAACATACTATATTTTCCTCAAATGTAATAATTATTATACTTTATTGAAATTACCTGCTTATACTTTTGTTTTTCCAATAAACTGTAAGCTCTTTGAAATTGAGACAATCTTGTTTACTGGTCAAAGCTCCTATCATAATTAATAGACATTGAATGAATGCGTAAATGGGAGAAAAGACAGCAGGCAAAAAGGCAGAGAGGAAAGAAACACTGTGATTGTGAGCTGATTTAAGAATTTTCCTTTAGTGCTCTCTGGTGGACTACGACAAATATGTAAAAACATAAAAAAAAAAAAATCAAAGCCATGAGCATTTTATTTACTTGTTACTTTTATTTGCCTTTGAAACTTATTACAGTATTTTGGTAGATGGCTTCCTTAAATTCACCTAGTCATTCAGCCTTTTCTCACTTGTTCCTTCAAACTCCATTATTTCTGTGCTCTAATAACACTCCCCAGAATTATATTACCTGATAGATTTTGGTAGATTCTCATGCAAATTGTTTTTGCTTAAAAAGACTGTCTTTGTTAAATTTATTTTTCTGAACTTCACTCGTTATTCAGAGGAATTAATGACCTCAGCAACATTATAAATTAGACCATATGCTATTCTTTTCTTACTGTCTTTGAATATTATAGTCATACAAACTCTAATGCAAACTGTGATAGAAATTTGTGCAAAATAAGGGCCTCCAAAAATGTTTATGACCCAGTTCCTGAAATTTATGACTATGTTACCTTCCATAAAAGATAAAAGAGAATTTGCAGATGTGTTTAAGTTTAGTGACTAGAGATGAGGTGATTATTTTGGATTAGACATGTGAGCTCAATTTAATCATATAAATCCTTAAAAGTGAAAGAGGAAAGCAGAAGAGTGGGTCAGAGAGATTGGATTGGAATAGAGGCAGTAGAGGTTCAAAGTGGGAGAAAGAGCTGATCCAATATTTGCTGGTTTGGAAGAAGGGAGAAGGGGAATATAAACCAAGGGATGACTATAATCTCTGAAAGCTGGGAATAGTCTTCAGCTGACAGCAACCAAGGAAATGAGGACTTCACTACTACCGCAGAAGAAACTTAATTCTCCTAACCAACTGAAAAAGCAAATAAACAAGCCTCCAGAAAGGAATTCTGCACCTCTGACACTTTGATGTTAGACCAGTGAGACCCTGTATTAGTTTTATATTGTTTCTATAACAAATTGTCACAAAATTCATGGCTTACAAAAGCACAAATGTATTATCTTATACTTCTGTAGGTCAGAAGTTAAGTACTGGTTTTACCAGATTAAAAGCAAGGGGCTGACAGGCTGTGCTCCTTTTGGGGTGCTCTAAAAGAGAATCAATTTCTTGCTGTCCACTGAGCACAGTCTGATTTCTAGAGGCCACAGCTTACCTTGGCTCATGCCCCACTTCCTTCACCTTCAAAGTCAGCAGTGCTTGGTAGAGTCCTTATTATGTGTAATCTCTTTGGCCCACTCTTCTATCTTCCTCTTCTACTGCAAGGACTTATGTGATTAGATTAGGCCCTGCCAATATATTAATATTAATAATTTTCTTATCTCAATGTTCTTAACATTAATCACATCTACAAAATCCCTTTTCCCATATGAACTAATTACTTCAGTGAATAGGATGTGGATAACTTTGGGAAACCTATTATTCTGGTTACCATAGACCTGAGCCTGATTTCTGACCTAAAGAACTGTAAGAGAATAAATTTGTATGGTTTTAAGCCAGTAAATTTGTGGTAATTTTTTATGGCAGCCATAGAAAACTAATACAAACCAAATAGCATCTTTCACAGATTAATATTTATATAGTGCTTTCTAGTTACAAGAGCAAGAGTTACATATGAATGTCCTAATTTAGCTTAGTGAGCTAAGCATTTTTATTAAAACCATTTACAGATGAGATAATGAATGCAGTATTTCAATCATATACAGACCAGGCATGTAGGTTTTAGAGTTAGTTTTGGGTTTCATGTCTGCCACTGGGTTCATCAGCAAGATGTTTAGTCACTTTATTATAGTCTTGTTCTATATAATGGAATGTACTTCCATATATTTGTTTAAGGTTACTCTGCAATTCATTTTAAAAAATCATTTAGCATTGAACCTCACACATAATAATTATTGAATAAAAGGTAAATAATATTATTTTTATTTATGGTTATGTGGTCAATCATTGGTTGAATAAGAAGGTTAATCTACCTTCTCTAATGCAATATCAAATATTCTGGACTTTCTATTCTGGTGTCTTTAATCATGTAGTCAACAAATATAGAGCCCAGACTAGACATGGAATGTTACAGCCTTTTTTTTTTTTTTTTTTTTTTGAGACAAAGTCTCACTCTGTCACCCGGGCTAGAGTGCTGTGGCGTCAGCCTACCTCACAGCAACCTCAAACTCCTCAAGCAATCCCGCTTCAGCCTCCTGAGTAGCTGGCACTACAGGCACGCACCACCATGCCCGGCTAATTTTTTCTATATATTTTTAGTTGTCCAGATAATTTCTTTCTATTTTTAGTAGAGACAGGCCTCGCTCTTGCTCAGGCGGGTCTCGAACTCCTGAGCTCAAACTATCCACCCACCTCAGTCTCCCAGAGTGCTAGGACTACAGGTGTGAGCCACCGTGCCTGGCTGTTACAGCCTTTTATATCCAGAACTGATAGTATAACAGGAAAGATAAATATTTTAAAATTTGCTAATAATTAAATCAGTGACAGTAAGCATGGAGCATGTATATGCCACACAGATTAGTGTAGGGTTTGTTTTGTTTTACTTTGTTTTTTGGAAGTATGCAATATGGAGCTATAGACTGGGCAGTGAGTAAATCACAAAAGGTTTCTCTGAGGAGATATTGTCTAAGCAGAGACCTAAACATGAGAAGAAGTTAGCTGGGTGAGCTGTAGGATAGAGTGTTCCAAGTAGCAACTGGAAGACAAGAGCAACTATATAAGGAGAAAACAGGCAATAAGACTTTATGTCAGCTTAGAGTTCTCATCAGAAACCCAAAGCTGAAAGCCATTTTTGAATGCTGTTTTTGGACCTGGACCATTACATATATTAATTTGTTACTCCAATGTAATAGCAACCCTGTACATCTATAGATGTGTTTATTGATCTCCAGCAGTGATATTAGAATTGAAATGGTCATTGCTGTTAATGCCTCTTGTGTGGCTGGCTTCCTTATTCTCATTTCAGGTTCCTATGAAATATCATGTTAAGACAAAAGCACTAATCCTTGAATATAGTAACCTGTCAGTATGGAAACAATATTTACCTAAAGCAACTTCCCTGGCATGCATAAACCTGTACATTGTAATAATATTTAATAGATTCTCTAAATTCCTATGATGTCACACAGTGTTTTAAGAAATTTCCTTGTATTAACTCATTCCTCACAACAACCATATAATGCAGGTTCTGTTATTTTCCTTACTCATCACAGATGACTAAACTAAAGATTAAGTACCTTGTATAAGGTCTCATAGCTAATAAATGACAGAGCTGAGATTTGAGGTCAGATAATCCAGTTCTAAAACCCACATCCCTAACTACACAGTATGGCATAATGCATAGAAGAGATATTTGCACGATAGCAAATGTGCTGGTGGATAGCAAGCTGATGGGAAATAATTACAATCATAAATGTAAATGAACTATTCCAAGTATATTTTATAAATTCAGTTGCACAGTACCATCTTGTAATACATGGCTATGAGACACTAACAATATATCTTCCTGCAGGGCAGCCTTGTAAAGTAGGCTGAGCACAGTTTTAGACAATGATTGAAATGACTCTATAAAGCAGATGCAATCATTGGCATACCATATAAGTGTGTGCATTCAGAGATCAGTAACTGAGACACGGGGGCTCCTAGAACAAATTTGAGAATTACTTAGGAGGTAAATGTATCAGAACACAGTGACTTTTGGATGACTGAGGTAAAAGGTATTGTCAAAGTTAATGCTAAGATTTCTGGCTTGAGCAACTGGGTGATGATCAAAGCACTCACTGAGATTTAGAACACAAGAAGAGCTGCAGATATGGCAGGAAAGGTAAATCTGGTTTTGACTGTGTTGGCTTTGAGATATCTATGAAATATCCAAATTGAAATGTCCGCTACAATATATGAATCTAAGATTCAATTTATATATGGGCTAAATAGATCAACCAGGGACTTCTCAATATATAGATAGTAGTTAAATATAAATGAATGAACAATAGTCCCTGAAAGAGTGTACTGAATGATACAAAAAAAGAGGTCATAGGACAGAAATGATATTTGACAGATGTAAAGATATGAAGGGTTTTGAAAAGGTGAAAAGAACTGGCCAGAGATTTTAGGGGAAGGAAAACTAGTAAAGCATAGTGTCCTAGAAATTAAGGGAAGAGAAATTTATTTTGTAAAATATTTTTCCAAAGCTTATGAATACTCTAGAGGAATACTAATGCTGTTGCAAACTGTTTTTATAGGCAACATAAAGTATGTTAAATGCCTTACCAAACCATAAAGCCAAATCCAGATATCATTTAGTGGCCAACATAGAACTCTGTGGCTGGGTTCTTATCAGAAATCAGTATCTGAGATATACTATAAGGCATAGCTATATCTTATTTTTCAGCTTCCTCTTTGAAGCTGGCGATAACAGTGGCATCACTGAAAGTGTGTGGAATTTCTTCAGTTCTCTATTTTTTGAGAAAAGTCTGTCTATGCTTGGAAGAGACTATGCACAAAGGAAAACTTTTGTTCAGATTATAGGGAGCAGTTATCTTTTTTTCCCCTCAAAATTGTATTTAATGGTTTTGTTAGTCTTTATAATCTTAAAAAGGATCTACAATAACTGTACAGAGCCTGTTCTAACCCCTGCCACCACCTATCACTTCAAGATGTCAGCAAGGATGGCAACTCTTTTTAAAGTTCTTTTCCTCCTTCCTGACTCTGAAAGAGAAGTGGCAACTTTTATTTCAAATGATGTGGGTGTTTACTTTAGATTCTCTGATCTCAGTTATTATAGGAATTTATTAATTCATTAATAAGTGTATTTATATGTTCAATAAGTATTTATAAAACATATAACAGTTCACAGATTGTGCTAGAGCTAAGGACACAGAGAAGAATCAAACAGAAACTGTTGCTGCACTAGTGGATAATGGTAAATCCTATAACCATTAGAGGGCTGCCATACCGCAATGTATTTATATCTCATCTACATTTATAATTGATACACCGGGAGATAAAAACATATTACAATGTTTAGATTTATTATAAATACCATAGGATACTAGCTGTCCCTCATAAACACTACAAAATCTTGGTTTTGATTATGGTCTTCATGCCTTTAGTTCACTATATTCCTTCAGACTTGGTCTTTCCTCTCCAGTTTGGGAGACAGGTTGAGTTACATTGCATGTATAAACTGAAATGTTCTACTTTGCATTTTAATTAACTTTGCCCAAACCCCCTCCCATTGAGAGAAGGATGATGAGAAAAGAGGTCTAAACCAAGCAAGTGTCTAAAGACAGGATTGGTTTCCTTATATACAAAACTAAGGTAAACAATTACTATAAAGGAAAATAAAAAACAGCAAAAACTAAAGAAGCAGCCAGTCAAACAACTAGTAAACTCCAGTGTTCATATCCCAGGAAAGCAACTCTAAATTTAAAATGTGGAATTCAAGTCTGGTAAGATCAGACTGAGAATAGAGCAAGGATGAGATCAGGAAGAAAATGGTTATTTGTATAAAAACAATAGAATGCTTAGAGCGCATCTTTTAGGAGAAGTGATGGAAGCAACAGGTAGCTTTAAAGTACCACAAATCCAGTGGGGAGAAAAGTAAGATATTGATCATACATTTATACTTTGTTTATACCAAGCATCTTTATATTAGTGATATAGATAGTGTTGGCAATATAATCCATTAATTGGCTCTATAACTGAGTTATGCAAGGCATAACTATTTACTGATAATTCTGGTAGTTGTCAATATGGACCTCCTTTTATGGTGGTGTTAGAGAAGGATCCTTTAATATGGCTATTTAGATTGTGCAGTGAACTCTAGGGACAAGATGCAAAAGACGCTCTCTGGAGTTAGTGTCCTGATGATAGTTATATCTGGTCATATAGCTTCTTGCAGGTGCTCTCAATCTTTTAGAGTCTGCCATTTTAGCCCCTTAGTATTAAAAAATATATACTTGCTTCTTATTTACATTCTGAACCTTTTGCTTGTTTCTTTTCATTATACTTTATGATTCCTAGTAGATATACAGATCTAATGTGTTTATTTTTATCTTTTAGTGATTTAAAAGCTACTGTTTATGTAGTGTTTAAACTGCAAAAACAATAGCACATATACTCATACCCACCATATTTAACATTTCACTTAAGTATTAAATAATAGTTGGTTATTCAAATGGATTGCAATGCTTGCTTGCTATCAAAGGAATTAATTTTTTGGATGCCATTTCTTAAATCGTGTCAGTGCACAAAAATATGAATATTCAGTAATATTTTAATACAAAAAATAAGCTAGATCCTAAAAATGTGTTTTTACAAAGATTCACACTAGTATATATTTTCACTTGTGATTGGCTTCATTTTGTACTGCCCAACTAAGTCATTTAATTCTGATTCTGATATGCTGTATCAGTGTTACCTATACTTTAAGTTATATTTAATACTGTCTTTATAATTTAAGTTATATTTTTAAAATTCTTGAATGTGAATATTTTGTCCTATCTCTATTTCAGTAGTTTTTACAAGCACATTTAAGCCTAGAGTATTTTCATTTTAGGAGTGAAATTAAGAGAAAAAGTGGGGAACAATAGAAAATAAATATTGTAATAGTGTATTGAAGTCAGATAAGTGAACTAGGATGAGCTAAGAAAATGATTATAAAATCAGATTTTAAGAATATGGACTTTGAAGATAACAGCTGCTTTTATAAGCTTACATCTGGATATCTGAAATAGTATATCAGCCAAATAACATCCCCTCTCTACAACTTGGGATTAGATAGAAAAATAGAGAAATGACTTAATCATATATATTCTAAACTCTCAAGGTAAGCAAACTATTAGCAAACTTCATAGTTACATGAAGGGCAAATTGTGCCACCTTTAATATGGGCCCAGAAAAGAGAACCCATGGGGCAAAATGCATTGACATGGAATTTTAGATTTGGAAGGTAACAACTAGATTTATTTTATTTGATTCATTAAAATTGAATTTTCTTACTAGCTTTCTAACTTAAATATCATTACAATAGTTTTGGCAAGGCAGTAATAAAAAGACAGAAATAATGTTGACTTTTGAAAACAGACCACTTAATGGAAGTTGGCTTCACTTCCCCGCTGTCTTTGGTATGTTTTGAAATGTGATTTTTCAAGTCCTGTGCAAGGAGATATTAGAAGGGGCTCTTCTCTTTACTTTCACACAGGTCCATTCTTCCTTTGCCATACCTCTGATAATTAGGATCCTTTCTGCTCAATCATTCTCTGCTTTCAAATAAATAAAAATTCTATTATTAAAGAAAAAAGTATTTTTAAAAAATATTATTCACTTGAAGATATTCTTTTATCTGTGATTATGTCATTATATATTTAATCTGATGCTATTTTTAGTCAAATAGAATGTTTTCCCTGGAATATTAAATAGCAAAGATGAGATTTACCTTACTTTTATGACCACTTAAGTCTTAGTTTATGAGTCATAAAGTGTTTTCTGAGATTCATAGGGTGAGTTATATATACTGTGTACAATGAACCTTTCTTGGCATCATTAATAATTTTTGAAACTGAAATATGGCAATAGTTTGTCTCTATACTTTTACCGATCCATCTGGGTTGAAACCTTGAATATGGGTTGGAGATTTTCCCAAAAGAAAAGTAACATTTAGTTAGGTTAAGTGTCAAGTTGCTAGCTTCATACTGTATAAAAGTCAATATGTACCAAGTCATATTAGTGAATTTCATCTACACTGTTCAGAGGTTGTTGAACTCAATTACAGAAATGTGCAGAGCTCTATTTGATGTGTGAAGAGGTTAGGAGACCGCAATCAATTAAAAAGAACACATGTATATCCTGTTCTGGGGAAACGGTTGTTATAGTATCCCTTGTTCTGCTTCTTCTTTTTTCTCTGAGTTTTCCTCTGAACATAAGAGAACAAAGGGTTTAATAATTCCCCAGTTTCATTTGGAATTGTTTTGTCAGCAATATCTTGTAGGAAGTCATGCAATTGTTGTTTTACTTGAATGAAGCCTCAGGCGACTACAATTAAACCTGCTGTATATGTTTTTTTTTTTTTTTTGTAGCAAAACCATTTGAAAATGGACAATATTTGGACATTTATGGAATTACAAGGGACCAGGCTGGGGAATATGAATGCAGTGCGGAAAACGATGTGTCATTCCCAGATGTGAAAAAAGTAAAAATTGTCGTAAACTGTAAGTCTCATCACTTTTTATCACGATAACTTCTAAAAAAAGATAAAACACCTTGAAAAATTGTGTTTGAAATACGTGTTGCTGTTTTTTAAGAGGTAGTATTGGTAAAAATTGGTAAAAATCACCTAATGACAATGAAAATGTCAATCACTATTGGTAAGAATCACCTAATGACGGCGAAAATGTATACATGTTAAAATATTGATCAAATTGTTTTATGTAACAACAATTGTCCCAAGTAATTCCACAATAATTCAGTTTGATGTACAGATTGAAATGTTTCCAATCTCATCCTAGTCCCCACCATGCTAAACTCTGGTATCCTTATCTCTAAAGCACCATAGACACAGGTTGTTTTTCATCTCATGGGCTTTACCTGGAGTGCACTTGGACTAAATTTATGTGTGTAACTCCCAATCAAACCCTATGTAAATGAAATGTGCTGGTTTATACTCGAAGAGAGGAGCTGTACTGTGATGCTTCTATTACTTGAATCATTTAATTCTATTTAGTTTAGAAAAAAATTGAGAAAACAAAGAAAGAATTTTCCCACAAGCATCCTTATTAGGAAGTTAGAATATCAGCTAGACACTTGCAGAGCCGTCAATGCCATTATACTATATGCTTTCTCTTAACGCCCCCACAACGCTGATGTAGGACAATTTTCAATAGCATTCTATGATATGCCTTATGATCTCAACAGCAATGACTGTAATAGTCTTTACTTTTCAAAAATACCTCCTTAGTTTTTCTCTCAAAAATTTTCATGCTGTTTAACTTCTTCAAATAAAATACCTTTGGATAATAGTATTTTACCAAAAGTATGCACAAGCTTTTATTTTTAAAATTCCATTTATACATTTTTCTATACATGGCTCTTGCTAATAATGTATATATAGTATTATACCATAGATCATAAGAAATTGTTTGGAATCTATCCAGAAATACTCAAACTAATTAGTAGTTATTTTATATTAATATGAGTTTTTCAGTCCCATGGGCCAAAAAAACAAAAAACAAAAAAACTTTCAAGGCCGGGCGCTGTGGCTCACGCCTGTAATCCTAGCTCTTGGGAGGCCGAGGCGGGCGGATTGCTCAAGGTCAGGAGTTCAAAACCAGCCTGAGCAAGAGCGAGACCCCGTCTCTACTATAAATACAAAGAAATTAATTGGCCAACTGATATATATATAAAAAATTAGCCGGGCATGGTGGCGCATGCCTGTAGTCCCAGCTACCCGGGAGGCTGAGGCAGAAGGATCGCTCGAGCCCAGGAGTTTGAGGTTGCTGTAAGCTAGGCTGACGCCACGGCACTCACTCTAGCCTGGGCAACAAAGTGAGACTCTGTCTCAAAAAAAAAAAAAAAAAAAAAAAAAAAAAAAAAAAAAAACTTTCAAAACACTCCTAGCAGTTGGGCTGTCACCAGAGCAAATCACTGTCAGCAACTAACTTTTGTCAGTAACTAATCTATACTTCAGGTTGATCTCTATTAGACTGAGCAAATGTGCATGATTTCAGATCAGATGCAGTTTTTGGAGCAAAATTACTCACAGAGTATTTAGCAGAATCACCCAAGATGCTTAATGGAGAATTTCTGGGCCCTACATCAGCCATACTGAGTTACAATAGAATCTTTTGGGTGTATGTCCTGGAAACCTGCATTTTAACAAGTTTCCATTGATTCTCAGTACTCTTGTTGCAAAGGGCTACTGCTCTTCCCTCTGGAACTCTCCGAAATAAGTAATAACAAACAAGTAAAATTCCTGATCGTTTTATCACCAACCATTCTTATCTGAATATATGTGCACTGATTTTATTGTTGGAAGTTTCAAGAGTTGATAAGGGGAAGACTGGGAAGAGAGAACTATTAAGGAAGGATTATTTTTAGTAATGAGCACCAAGAAATAAAAAAGTAGAATAAAAACTGCCAAATAATCAAGACACCCAGCCCTGCAGTGCAACCCACCCTCAAACCCCTAGACCCAATAAGTCTTTAAAATAATGTCTCTGGTAGGGATGAAATTGAAAACAGCTGCTGGATGGATTTGCACAGGTTCATACTCCATATAAAACGTACAATTTCTTTTGAATTCACATTTTCCTTTGTATCCCTCTGACTTGAGCTCATTGTCATTTATTATTTAATCTGATTCTCTTTTGTCCTACACAAGTGAGAACTTTAGACTGAGAAAGGTCAATTTAAAGAGGCACAAACTTGGGGAGAAAAATAGAAAGAAAGACACATCAACCCAATTCCTTATCATCAAAGGGCCTGGGTGGAGAGGAGAGTCCCTCCATAAAGCAAAAGGACAAAAACTGGAGAGACAATATGTTAAGAACTGTGAAGGCTTTGCCATAGTTTCATGGATGCTGGCAGAAGACAAAGGGTAGTTTATTACTCATAGGAATGGCAGTAGTCCGAGTATTGTCTTTTTCTTGCATCAGTTTCTCAAGCTTCCAATTTCCAAGGGTGATATGATTAGGTGACACCTGTACACAGTGGGTTTATGTCATAGCTGAATCACCCTGAGCTTAGGAAACTCAAATTTATATACGAATAAAGAGCAAACAAACCTGCCCTTTGCCACAGGGGGAGAAATTATCTTTATTTTATTGAACTGTAAACAAATCTGTCCTTTGCTTCATAGGAAGAACTACTTCTTTCCTCCAAGAATGTTAAAAGATAGTCAGGAACAAAAGCTGCCAGTGCCTCTGCTTGTAAGATCTGTAGAAATGCAAGAGACCCATGAAGAATTGTCTTCCAATATAAGATGGAAGCAGGAAAGTTTGAAGTAAAGCCTAGAGACATTCCATCGGTTGAAGAAGGTGGTTTAGTTGCTTTTTTAGTGTCTCAGACACCTTAGAATAGGTAGGAGAGAAGAGTTTGTTAATCACTTTAACTTAAGAGGGAAAACAGAAAAGACAAATGGAGAGGTAAAGAAAAAAAAGGTGCTTTTTAAATCATGACACAGACTACCTTTTTTGGGAAGAAATTTCAGGTAGATAAAATATAGTCACAAGTCAATGTACTGCTACAGACACAATATTTATTTCTCTCACATTAAAAACAAAAATTGGACCTGACAGTATTTTTAAATAATTTTACATAATCAGTTTTGTCTTCTTCCCCTCCCTGAATCACACCTTTGATAGTTTACATTTTTCTAAATGTTTCATGAAGAATTGTGTTTAATACTAATTCTGCTTAATCCTAATTATGTTTAATTCTGATGCCACACATATACAAGTGATATCTAAAGTGTGAAGGTGTGTGCATATGAATATGTCTATATATGTTACTGAATGTGATAAGATTTGCAACGTGTTAATTTTGTGAATTTATCCCTTTAAAAGTCAAAACTTGAGAGCTGCCTCTGGATTTTACTGAGCAGATTTCCCAAAGGAAATTAGCCAAAGCCTACAGAACAAACTTTAGTTTGTCAAAGCCCAAAATTGAGCACAGTGGTCTATTCTACCAGCATGGAACTGCATATCCCCTGATAACCTGAAGATTCCCTGAAGATAGTGTCATGCCAGGTTCAAGGCAGCCCTTCTTTTCATCGTTATTAATCAATATTGATTGTACATATGGAATTGCAGTAGCTTTGTGAGTTATAATTTGAAAAGAAAATGTGTCCCTTTTCCCAAATGGGGCTCAAGATGAAATGTAATAAATTTTCATAAGCTTTATAGATTCGGTTAAGTCATTTGGAGAAAGATTTTAGGTTCCCTGCAAGTTTGAAATGTTTAATGTTTTACTATTTGTCAAAGACATCTGCCACATTCACTGTATATAAAAAACATATACATACAATACATAACATCATTTTTACCACATAATTAGTAGTTATATCATTTTAATGTGGATTTCTGTTTCATTTAATTATTAATAAATAGCAGTAACATGAGATGATTGATATAATTGACTTACTTTATATAGTTTAGGCTGGTTGGTTGATTGACTAAATCAGATCATTTTAAATTATTTACAGAAAGCCTTACTATAGACAAAAAGAAATGTGTAAACATTAATGCAAAGGATTATCTCTGAGTTAGGGGATTGTAGGTGATTACTCTCCTTATATTTATCTGTTTTCTTTTTTCTTATATGTGTGTGTATGTATTTCTTGTCAAATTGAAGAAAAAACTAAAATGACAAAAAATGGATCATGAAAATTATCATAACCAGGCCTTGAGAGATTAACACATACACATATACACACAAAAAACAAGAGAAAAAAAATTTGGAGCAGTTGATTAGCTAAGCCAGAGGGAACTAGTCGATTTATATTTGGACAGACTCTCTGTTTTATTTGCATTTGTGTTCCATCTTTGGCAGCAGCCTAGTGGATACTAGGCCCATAATTTTTATTGTTAATTGCAAAATGGAAAAATGAACAAGTTTCAGCAAATACACAGATTCAGTTGAATTGGGAAAAACAGGAACCAGTGAAGGTCTGGTTAAGAAAGGCAAGACCAGACCTTGGAAAATCTAGAAAGTTGACTCATTGGAAGCCAAATCTGGCATCTGGAAAACTTAGAAAGTACTACAGACAAATGAAGTAATGTAGGTATGTATAGGGAAGCATAGTCCCAGGTATTAGCAATCAGCAAAGCCTAGACGACCTGGCCCTATGTGAATGTTACTAGTAAAATGGATGATGTGGTTCTCTGATCTTTTGACAGAGGCTGTTTGTTCTCCACACTGTTTGTATTCTTCCAGTTAGGAGTTGCTAGTTTGGAAATGTGGGCCTCACAGATGATATTTATACAAGTAAAGACATTTACTTGACTGTAATTATCAATACATAATTTAGGGTTCCATAATTTACTGGGCTCTGAGACCTTAGGCAAACAACTTTATCTCTCTGAGTCTCAATTTCTACTTTTTAAAATTCAAGGCAATAATACATATAAATTTTGTATGATAATATAATATATAATAGAAAATAAATTGATATCATATATTGTTATATAATTATATATAAAATATAACATACATATATATTATATTATCAGTTATTATATTATATAATTATATAATATAAATTATATGTTTATTTGTAAATTTGTAATTTTGGGAAGTATATAAATATAAGCTCAAGTTACCCTAGAATGTAAGCTCTATGTAGTAAGGGATTTACCCATTCTTTGGACTCTGATATGCTCCTGTCACTTAGAAGAGTACCTGGTCCATAGAAAGCCATCTGATAAATACTGGTTGAATGAATAAATTATTAAAGAGATTAGAGTTCTCCAGGTGAATCATTCTACCAGGCAAAACATAAAGGAGATGTTAGATTTGCTTCATGATTAAATTTTTTACCCCCAGGAAAATGAGTAGATGGTATGTTGGCTAATTTGCTTTTGATACCATTTTTTTCCTGCCAAAATTTTCAAGAAGATGCAATAAAGATAACCTGACATTTATACAGTGCTTTCACCCAGAGAGAAGAAGCACTAATTCCATTTTTTAACAGATAAGAAAATTGAGGTGTAGAAAGATTAAAACATTTAATAATTTCCCTGATTTTCAACAACCCAACAGACATGGATAAGGAAGGCTATTAATTAACTGGAAATATATAGAGTTAACTAGATTAAAGTGAAAAGAAGTCTAGACATTATTTTAATTTTCACTCATGATAGTCAGATTCCTATATTGACCATTGTATGTGGTATCAGAAATGATTTTGCACATACAGTTTTCATTAAAATATAATTGAGTAATTTTTCCTATGGTCAAATAAAAAGTAAAGACATTTTTAGGTTCACTGTGAACTAAGTTATTATCCACTAAATCACAGGCACATATTTGTGCATTATTTTATATCTAGTACATATCCACTTATGAAAATATACACTTTATCTTCCAATATAGATAGTGGAATGGAATGTTCCGGTTCGTATAACTTAGTACAAGTATAGGGAAGCCTAAAATGAGGGACCACTGGGCACAGAGAGGAGGAGACTTCTAGGAAAATGACCAGTTTTCTTAGACTATTTGCAAAGTTTTCTTCAAAACCTTGGGCAATTTAGGCAGACATGTTAAATTTAAGACCAGAAGACATTATAGATGACAAGTGACCATCATCCTCAAAAAAGAGCAAATCTTGATATTCAAAGTTTGAATGGGGCAAAGGTACTATTATAGGACTAGAAGAAAATTAAGTGTTATTTGAATTCATAATCATGACCTTAGCTTCAATTCCTTGATTCATTTTATGTCCCTAAGTTTACTTTCCATTGGCTTGCTTGTAATGTTGGCTACTCTACTGTATTGTATGCTACTTTTTAAGCTAGTTAACACTTACTTGGAACAACTCACAGCATTAAAAAATGCATATAGTTGTCCTCTAAAGTATTAGTTCATATACCATCTCTAGAATAATAATAAAGCACTTCAGTACATCCACATTTATATATTCATTTATTTAGTTTTTTTTTCATTTATTGCTTACCTCAAGATAAGGTATGAGTGGTGAGGGCCTGGGATACCATTGTTTTGACAAGTTCATTACCTGAGAAAGGAGAAAGACAAAAGAAGCACACAGTTATAATAAAGGGTGACAAGTGCTTTGATAAGCCCATCATAAGGTGCTATGTGAGACTATCAGAAATATACCAAACACAGCCTTGAGGTATCACTGAAAGCTTCTAAGAAGCCTTGACCCTGATAGAGTTTGAAAAATGAAATTGAATTTGACAGATACAAAAAAAGAAAAGGAGAGTCTTCTCAGAAGACAGAAGCAGCACCATTTGCTTAGCCTCATAGGAATCAGGGGATAGGGCACTGTTTGTTCAGTCGGGCTGCAGTGGTTTGGAGTAGACCAGAAAATGAAATACAAAGGAAGGATGAATACTGTAGGGGAAGGCAGGACCAGATTAATAAATTTGCATAGCCATACTTAGTTCTTGTGCTTCATAATCAGAAAAGAATAACTTAGAGATGATAGAACTGTTCAGAGATATATCTGAATATTAAACACATGAGTGTAAATCCTCTTATTTCCTACCTCCATGGAGAACACTTGGAAGATTTCTGTTTTGCCATAGCAAGAGTAAGGAAAAGGATTAAAATGATAATACTGAGAAGAACAACTCCAAGCGAAAGAGGATACAAGGAGCTAAAAAATTTGAAGGAAAATTCCAGAAGGTGTTGAATATTAGAAACATATGTATAATCACACACACAAAATATATATTTTTAAATAAAACATTTTCCTCAGCATAATCATAAAACAACTAAGAATTAAACTTTTTCTTTTTACCTTGGACTTTCATGGTATAAAACATTCAGATTTAATTCTATGGTTTATATAGTTCCTTAGCTAAAATAAAACTGTGTTATGAAACATGCAGCTAAGAAATATTTTATTTTTTTCTATTGAGGGAAAGATAATTAATTGGTCCTTTGTCTTAAATGTTAGACATAAGCTTCAATTAATCAGTAGTATGCCAAGACTATTTTTACTTAATGTGTATGGTACACAGTTTAACTTACATGTGTCCTCCAATACATTTATCTACGTTTTGAGAGGAGTGTTTGTGTTAAATGTCTAGCAGTGATCTTTTCCCTTTTGTTCATGGAATACTAAAATGCATCAGAAGTAATAAATTATGCATACTTTTTATTCCTTTTTTTTCTAAAAGTGAAAGATAAAACAATTTCCTTGCTTTAATACATGAGTAAAAGCATTTTGCTAGATGATAGTTTGTGTCTATTTTGTTTTATTTGTAGTTCTTTCTAGGTTGGCATTCATCACTTCAAAAAAATAATATATAAAATAATAGGTATAATAGATTGTAACCATTAGCTAGCAATAAGAAAGCAATTTCTAATGGAGTAAAACACTCTGGGTTGAAAATGACTCCATGCCAAACTGAAGAAAAGTGGTAAAGTAAGGAAAGAAAAAATAACAGCTGTCTCTCTATATATGTATGTTATATTACATATATCTATGTTATATATTATATATACAAGTACATATATATTATATACTGTTATATATATATACATAATATATATATTGTCATATATATACTATATATCAGATGTATAGTATATATAATATATATACTTATATGTGTGCATTTGAGATGGTGAACTCAGCTAGATTCATGTTCTAATAAGTAGCCAAAAGGTCAAACCCTGAAAATCACAGGGTGACTTCTGAACATATTCTGCAAAATGATCTAGAAATTTTAAATTTTGCTTTAGTCGGTACAAACATTAATTTTATAAACCTGCATTTATCTGAACCCATCTTTTTAGTATGTTTCCTCAGTGTTTAAGGGGAAAAAGTGTTACTTCAATATATGAAGGAAGATAATTTATGGAATTGAATTATTTTTAACCAATACTTAAGAGCCCTTCACTGAATGGAGCAAGATTGAATTAATCTCCTGGGTTTTTGCCATATTATCATCATTAGACATCACAAAAATTGTCAAATATTCTTATGTCTCATATGACCTATACTTGTGTGTTTTGTATGTGTGTGAAGAAAGAGCAATGGAATGACTGGGGAGAGTGTGGTGAAATAGTATAGGCAGTATGAGTAAGAATTGTGACAGATGGAACAAAAGGCCCCAAATTGTGGGGAAACATCTTTTGTGCATTCTTGTTGCTTGCCCTGTCTCCACTCATTCCTTTCTTCTTTATTTATTTATTCTCTCTACCTCTGTCACCACCATTAGCATATTACTACCCATTTCTAACTGCCATTTTTTTGTTTCCTCTCTTCCCTTTCCTCTTATGTTTGCCTACATGTATACTAGTATTAAACCCACTCATGGAAGACATTTCTATTATATAATGAGGATTAGCAATGAATTTTATTCAGACACCTTGGATATATTTTAAATATGTAGATTTTTAAATAACCACTCACCAAATATACTGAATCATTCAATCTATATTTATTTATATATGAATAAATGAGTGCAACGACTATTTGAAAATTTACTGGATGATAAAATTTTAATTTTAAGGATTACAAGATAATGAAAATAGATCAGAAAAGCAGATGATGTGCATTCTAGTTTTAACTCAGTTACTTAAATAATTGCACAACTTTGGACAAAAACCATAAGTATCATAATATATGTAAAACAACATAGTGACTGCCAAAAGACAAAGGACTTTCTATATCAAAAGTATTAGTAGCACATCACATTGCTGTATGTGGTGACATGGCTAGCTTCCTCTGTGGCCTGTGAGCTATTTGAAAAGGGAGACTTCTACAATTTACCATTGTTTTCCCGGCAGTATAACACAGTGGCTGTAAGGATGGAGGGGCTCTGTCGCTGCTCCCTGGCTTTAGCAATCTCAGCTGTGCCACTTACTACCATGCAAGCTTTGTCAAGTCATTAGCTTTGTTTGTGTTGGTTTCTTCAACCGTAAAGTGGGGAGTGTGAGGATTAACTGAGTTAATACCTGAAATGTCTTAATGCATATTATTATTATTACCCCCAACATTTAGCACAGTGCTTGATAATAAATGTCTGTTAGTTGAATAAATAAATAAATACAAAATAAGCACACACAGAATTCTACAGTTGGTAAAATTAGTGTAAAATCACCCAAATTCTTTCAACTTCTGGATATATACATTTAGATTTAGATAGCTTTGGAAATTAGATCATAGAGTTCAGGGAAGGAATTGGAACCTGAAAATCCTGATTCTAGGTCTGAGGCTGCTTTCATTATACCAGCCTGTCTCCATGTAAATTGAAAAAGGTTCCTGATTATTTTCAATAAACTCAAGAGACTTTTAGGAAGATAGTACAGTCTGAAGGCTAGAAGGCTGTACGTTACAAGGGAAAGATCTGAATAATCAGAATATGCACAGGTGCTGGTTGTCAGAATGGCTGACACTGAAATGAAGCAGAGAACCAACAAAATTAAGATTCCCAGTGAATAGAGAAAACAATCACAATAAATAATCCTTGGAAATGATGCTGCACTCAAAATAGGTTTGTTCACATATTGTCTAAAATAAGAGCTTTTGTTTAATAGTGAACATAATGAAGTCTCAACATCCTGCCTGCCTGCTTGCTGCTACACGAAAAAGTTAGCATCAGCGCAAAAAACAAACAAAAATAAACAAACAAAAATAAATGCCCAAAGCCAGGCGCGGTGGCTCACGCCTGTAATCCTAGCACTCTGGGAGGCTGAGGCGGGTGGATTGCTCAAGGTCAGGAGTTCAAAACCATCCTGAGCGAGACCCCGTCTCTACCATAAAAATAGAAAGAAATTAATTGGCCAACTAATATAAATGAGCCGGGCATGGTGGCTCGTGCCTGTAGTCCCAGCTACTCGGGAGGCTGAGGCAGGAGGATCGCTTGAGCCCAGGAGTTTGAGGTTGCTGTGAGCTAGGCTGACGCCACGGCACTCACTCTAGCCTAGGCAAGAAAGTGAGACTCTGTCTCAAAAAAAAAATAAAATAAAATAAAATAAAATAAATAAATAAATAAATGCCCAGTCTGACAGGAGCATTAAAAAGCTATGGATTTCATAGGTCAAATGAAAGATAACAAAGTTCTATATAGAACACTCTGAATGTGTTCCAAGTTTAACATTCACTACTCTTCTCTCATTGTCTTGAGGTCATGATCCCTTC
Organism: Microcebus murinus; assembly: GCF_040939455.1. Lineage (NCBI taxonomy): Eukaryota > Metazoa > Chordata > Mammalia > Primates > Cheirogaleidae > Microcebus > Microcebus murinus. The sequence continues at coordinate 56,406,555 of NC_134105.1, read as the reverse complement.
AGTTTATCAAGAACTTAAAAGTAGTTTGGTGGCAACTGTAAAGACAAAATATCTTAATCCCACTCCCCAGTCGTTTCAAAGACGGGTAGCAATTTGGATAAAATCTCTAAGTTCTTAATAATATAATAAGACATACCAGTTTAATGCATATTATTTTTTCTGTAGCAAATTATACTTTGACATAGTCTAAAAGTGTTCTGTAGCCTAGAACAGATGTTGAGAGAGTTTTCTGCATTTAATACAAACAGCTAGTATGCATTTATGTGATAGGATGGAGGAAAGTATATCAGTAATTAGCTGAAGTTCACAAATGCTACAGTTGTTAATGCTGTTTCATCTTTGTGAGCATATTGGTTTTGCAAATCCTTCTGTTTTTCTCTGTGGATGTCAAAAGGACTTTGAAGCTCCATGTATTTCACTTGAGAATGCAGTCTTTGCTAAAGCTTCTCATGAGCTGTTCTGCACAGTCAAACAGGAAATAGATGAATTGGATGATTTGTGAATTCTTTAACAGACAAGTTGTATAACTCTGAGAGGCCCATGTCTTAAAGAATTTTCTAGATTATGCAATGTGGCAAATATTACAAGTTGTTTGTTAAAATCTGTTTTCACCCACTGGTTGGACTACATTGTCCCGTCTGGTTTGGGGTTAGCTTTGGCCCTGTAACTGAGTTCTAGTGCAGAAAATATAAGCAAAATGGCATCGGCTGCTTCTATGCTTGGCCTTTAAAAACTGCTCACGCACACTCTGCTATATACTTGTTTTCCCTTCTGACTAAGGGAACAGTAACCCCCACAGTGACCTGAAAGCATTGATAATGTCAAAGCTACCATTACATGAGCCCCTGAACAATTGTGTGCAGCAGAATTCCTCTACTTCCTACCCCGTTTCATCCTCATCTTTCAATGACCTAAATTATTATGAGCTTTTATGTGAGTGAGAGCTAAACTTCTATTTTATTGACTCATTTGCATGTTTGATTCAATTTTTTTCCTAAGAGTTTAGTCTCCTCTGACTAATACAATCAAGGATTTAGGCCCAAATGCCTCGAATAAAATATTAATTTTTGCCTCATATCTTACTTCAAAAACTTAGGCCAAATGCAATGATAAAAAGCTTCCTGAGAAAAGTAAAGCCATAATAAACCTCTCTTTCCTTCTACATGAAGCATAGCCTACCAGATTTCTGTTTGCAAATTTTGTGAGTCATGGTGAAAGAAACAATCTGTGAGCATCATGCCTTTGAGCTACATCTGATTTTTCTCAAAAACACAATTGGATTTAAAATAGCACCTGACCATTAACCTCTGACATGAACTTTCCTGACAAAATATAACTGAAGACAAAGCAAAAAGGAACAATGATTGTAAAACCTCCAAAACCTCAAAGTGACACAAAGCCAGAATTCAGAAGAAATTTAGACAGATTAAAAAGCTTCAGAGTTAGAATATGAACAACAATAATCTACTGCTATGGTAAATGTTAGTGTCCTCTAGAAATTCATAAATTAAAACTTAATCCTCAAGCTGATTGAATGAAGAGGTGGGGCTTTTGGGGATGTGAGTAAGTGATGAGGGCTCCACCCTCATGCATGGAACTAATGCCCACATAAATGAGGTGGGAGATAACATTGTCTGCCACTTCCCCTGTGAAAAAGTGATTATTTGAAAGGTGGAAAATGATTAAGACATGAGAACTCCACCTTACACTGTGATGAAGAGAAAGCTAGTGGCTTGTTATTTCCTACCATCAACCATGCTAGATGCATAGAAAACCCCTCTCAGCATTAAGCACCTAAACTTGCTAGAAGCTGGGCAGAATATGAAATATGTCTTTTATAGCATAACTAATTTTGTGCCAATAGAAGAAACACAAATTGGAAACTAGAAAGTACAATAAAATGCTATTCTGAGGGGCAAGGTGCCCTGACCAGCTGCTCCCTGAAGTCATGAAATCTGGTTGTAACCTGCCAGTCTTGGGAGGATGGAGACAAAGGCTGGGCCCCCTGTTGTATGGGAACTCACATTAGTGACACTCCGCTTCATAAAAATGGTACCATGAAAGGGTGACTTATTCAGAATGTGAAACAAGAAACAAACAGCTCCCTCTGCTGTGCTTATCCCCATCTTGGCACAGGGTAGTGGGGAGAGGGAGGGGATGTGTGAAAGAACAACTGTTCTCTGAGAATTCCCAATCACAAGGCTCACTAGTGTAGATATGAGACTGGACTCACACTACCTGTAGAATCTAAGGAATATCAAGTATTAATAGAAAATTTAGTTTAAGGTGATTTCAGAATGATAGGCCCCTAAATGCCTGACAGAATAAAAATCAGTACTCTCTGCAGAACACATTTTAAACACCAGCTTCAAAAATTTTCCGTAGAGTTCAAGACACATGAGTTCTCAATTGAAAATTCAGTGCACAAAAGAGAAGACAAGATACCAGCAGAAAAGCAAGCAAACAACTGAAGAATAAGAGATTCAAATACTACAAATATTGGAAATATTCCAAATAGAATACAGAAAGAGATGTTAATGTGCTGAAAGAAATCAAAAGGGAATTAAAGCATGATGAAAGGAGATGATGCTATCAAAATTGATCAAACCATTAAAAAATCTCTTAGCAAACTAGCAATATCTTAGCTGAAAAGCAGCATCTATAAAAAGATATAGCAAATTTAGCAAAATTCATATACATGAATTTAATGTAAATACATTTCCTTTAAAATCAGCTTTTATCACTTCTCTTAGCCAAGACAGAACAATAAGATCAGGAAAGAAGGAAAGATAAAAGAAATAATAAAAAAAAAAAATTAAAACTGCATCACTCCCAGTTGATGTGATTGCCTGTAAACAAAATCCAGAAATATTTACAGGTAAATTAATACAATAAATAAGAGTTTGTTATGGTTAGTAGATATAAGAAAAGCATATCAAATTTATATTGTGAATTTGTAGTGTATTGCAGTACAAAGAACAAGTTCAATTAACAAAATGTATTTACAATGTCAACAAAATATAAAGGTATTTGGGATAAATCTAACAAAATGTATATATAAATAATTTAAATACATGAAAGAAGATCTAATTAAATGGAGAGGTATATCATATTCAAGGATACCTTAGAGAAGTTAGGTCACCCTCATAATGAAATACACATTCATTATAATGCAAATAAAAATCAAACTTGGTTTTCCATGAAACTTTACAGGCTATTTCTGAACTTACATTGATAAGTTAAGACATTTCCAAAGAGAAAGAATCAGATGGATAATATGTCCTATCAAATATCAAAATGTATTATAACTAGATGGTAATTAAAAATTATGTTATCAATGCAACAAGAGACAGATACACCACTGGAACAGAAAAGCGGGCCCTAAAACAGAACTATGTTTGTCAAGAATTGTGGTATATGAAAAAGAAGATATTGCAAAATAGTAGGGAAATAAAATCTATGAAATAATGGTTTTGGGACAATTGGTTTTCATTAAACAAAAGGAAATGTAACCTCACTTCACAACATAAATTAAATCAATTCCTTATAAATTGAAGATGTAACTGTGAAAGACAAGAAAATATAGGAGAATATTTGCCTGACCCTTGGTAGGGAAAGTTGTCTTAAATCAAACAGGAAAGAACAAACCATGAAGAAAATGACATACATTATACTACATTAAAATTAACAATTTCTCTTACAAAAGAGAGCAAATAGAAAGGCCACAAACTGGGAAGGCCAGCAAATGTTAAATACCTAGAAAATATAAAGAACTGATAATAAAAGAAAACTTAGCAATACCATAAAATATGAAAAAAGACACAGCAGGCATTTCACAACAAAGGAAAGTCTACTGGGTCATAAACATATGAAAATCTGTGCAATCTCATTGGCTACTAAGGAAATACAACTTAAAACCATAATTATGTATTATTTCAGAATTAAAGGTTAATATTTTGAATGTCATACAGTACCTTGTTTTTATAAGAATTTAGTAAAAAAAATAAATAAACCTCTCACATACCCTTGAGGAGACTGTAAATTGAAAAAAATTGACTTTGAAAAGTAATTTTGTGTAACCTAGTAAAGTTGAACATGTGCATACTCAACAACCTAGTGATTTCTCTTGGAGATAAATTCCCTTGATATATGTATATATATATGAAACAGTGGACATATACAAGAATGTTTGTAGAAACATTCTTTATAATAACAATAAAACTAAAAAGCTATATATATTTATCAATGCTAGATTGGGTATATAAATTGTGGTAAAGTCATGTGATGGACTTTTATACAGAAATGGAAATAAATGTCTATCAACATGAATTAGTATGGATGAATGACAAAAATATAATGTTGAGCTAAGGAAACAACATAGAAACACATATAATATGAGATTGTTGGTATAAAGTTCAAAAAGAAGTTAAATGCATCAGTAACAATATACTACCTAGGGATGTTTGCATAGGTAGCAGAACTAAAAAGATATGCTTTCTGAATATGGATGAATATGCCAAATAAAAAAGAAAGAACTATGAAAGAGAAGATTGATGATTTATAGCACACTAAACTCTTATCTAACGTACCAATTTTAAGCAATTTTGAGGGAGAAACAATAATTGAAGTAGCCATAATCAAATTAATAACTGAAGAAAACTTCTAAAAATTGAAAAATACTGAGGATGCATATCAAAATAGCCCACAAATCTAGATATCTTTAAAAACATTTTTAAATCATATGCATAAATTAAATACTATACCAGAATTCAATCCATAAAAATTATATATAATTCCTACACAAAAGCTTTTAAAAAATGAGGCTATTCTTAGATTTCTCCTCTGTAATAGTAAATAACAGTGGACAATAGAACCATGTTTATAGATCTTAAAGAGATATAAATTATGACTTCAAAACCAATCATTAGTGTGTGATGTCAACAGGATGGTATTATTGTTAAGCAAGATTTCAGAAAATACTCCCCACAGGCCTATCTTGCTTCCAATTGGTAGATTAACATTAATTAGTAGCTTAATTATAGTCTCAAGGTATGACAATAGTTGTTGAAAACAGCTAGGCTCAGTTGCAGTGTCAAACAATTTGTATAAATAAGATTTCATAAATTCCTTCGAAAAAGTTTTCCATCCAAATTTATTTAATATAAATGTAAAAATTGAATACAAAAGATCTGGATATGAAATCCAAGATTATACTTTTTTAAACACCAGTAATTGGCAGGAACATTTAAATGGATGAGATAATAGATGGAATAATGATTGTGGGTGGGTGCAGGGGAAAGTGGATCACACCCATAGAGAAGAAATTAAAGCAAGCTACATGTTATCTTTCATTTGTTAGAGAAAAGTGACATCAACTACTTATTGAATTTTGATAATCTAAGAAACATAAGTTAAATAATATTATTATATCCTAAAACTAAAACCTATCACCAATTCATTCAGTAGACATAAATAAAAATTTTCTTCACCATACAAATAAGAAATCTATAAAGTATAAATATTGGTGCGTACACACACAAAAAAAATAAAAGCCAATGAAAGCCTCACTAATGACAATAAACTAATATGATTAATTGAACTATTAAAGGACAAAATTATTGGGTCTGTGCTTAAAAACACTGGTGTTTATTTTATGCTAATTTAATAAGCAATAACATATTGCTTATTTAAGGAAACCTAAGGAAAAATACAAAAAAAAATTACTAACTTAAAGAATAGATAAAGATGTATCAAAGCAATTTAAAGAAAATGAAAACAAAGTAAAATATTAATTTGAAGGGAATACAGCACACAGATTAATAAGTTTTCTTTATGAGTTTAGAACCAACTGAAAGATAGATGCAGTACTATGACAAATGAAAAGTCAACCCATGCAGGCGTGGGGAACCTGAAGCCTTGGGGCCACATGGGGCCATCTGGATCCTTGAGTGCAGCCTTTTGACTGAATCCAAGTTTTACAGAACAAATCCTTTTAAAAAAGGGATTTGTTCTGTCAAGTATGGATTTTGTAGAGTGGCTGCATTCCTCTGAGAATCAATGCAGGTGTCTTAGAGGAAAGATGGCTCTAAACAAGGAAAGCATCAAGCAGTAATTCTAATTCCTTATTCAAATTTAACATTCTGATAATTCACTCTCTGCCCCATGGGAATGGCAACACAAGTCAGGAAGTTTATTCCACCAAAAGACTCTTCATGTAGAATTATAAGGGCAAGAAAACTAAAGTTCCTCTCTTAATCCATACCAATACAAAACATTTATAAGTCAAATAATAAGAATACACACACACACACATGCACACATGCATACATATGTACATACACGCACATAAGTTAGTGGGTGTTGTGTGTGTATTTATATAGTCTCTTTAGAAAGAAAATATATCAAATTTCTAAATGCTTCAAGAGAGTTTTATTTAAAGCCTTTTATCTTTTGTTTCTTTATCAAGTAGAAAAAATAAGAAAAATAAAGAATCTTGATAAAATTAGTAATGCTGAATCAATATACCTTTTAAATCTTATACTCTCAAAGAACAAATGTTTATGGTATGTCCACAGAATATTTATTAATATAAATATTATTTATCTACCAGGACACACAAACACAGAAAACCTTAATAAATCCTCCAAGGCAGATATTGTATGAGTTACAATTTCTGATCCAAATTTCATAACAAATGCTTAAATCCCCAAATCACAAGAATAAAATCAAAACTTCTGCAAATCAAAAATAAAATCCAAAAAATAAAATAACTTTTAGTGGTGCTACTTTAGAAATAGCAAGAACAAATTCACTCCATAGCAAAACAGATTAGATTCAAGAAAAACTATATGTAGAAGCAAACTTATAAGTTTAATATTATTTTATTATGAGAAAAGGAAAGAATGTTATCAAATTAGCTAAGTATTTATTTTGAGCAATTAAAAAAAAAAGCCCTGAGGGAGATTTTCCCTTTTGAAGTATGTTGGATTAGATACCCAGGAGCAACCCTGTGGACTGAAACAACTAAAATGCTGAATAAAATTTCCAAAGTATGTTTTAAAATGCATCACTGTAATTAATGAGTATAAAAATAACTTCTGAACTGCAAAATTAATTAAATGAGAACCACTAGGAGGTAACAAAGTATAAAAATGACCTTTCCTTCAGAGTATTTGGTAAACTCTTGAGTCCTTGGACACCCACTTTGATGACTATGAAAGGTGCAGAGAGCAGAAGATAAGGTCCAGGAATCATTAAACTATAGGAGGCTCCTTCCACATAAAACAAACACCCTCAAAGGGCCATATCTGTAATGTAAGAGTGAACAAGAAATAAATCCAATATCTCAGAATTAGATACAAGAAATGTTTTGTTTGATGCCTAGCTCTGCTTTCAGAGAAAAATTCTACTCTGAGAATCTATAACCACAATTTATCAAAAATAATTTTGGAGCTACATATTCACATATCAGTTTTCTTTTAAAAATCTAAAATGGTTAAATAAATTTACTCTTGTCTCAAATAGGTGAAACTTAGAGTAAAAAACAAAAATAAAAACCCCACAAATCACTGGCGAAATGCAACTTTAACTAGGTTTAAAAAACACTCTATAAGTAAAGTTTCAAGCACAATGAATATCTTAGAAGCAAAAAATCACATAACTTACAACAAAACAATGAATGAGAATCAGCAAAAACAACACATAAAAAAATTTGCAAAAGTTTGCGCACAAGAATTATCAGACATAAGTTTAAAAAAACAAGAGTAAAACTTGAATATGAACAAACAATAAGTAATTTTGAATAAAAGTCTCACAGAACTTCCAAGTCTGAATATTGGAGTAGTCACAATTAAAAACCTTATAATTAAAACAAAATCAGTTAGATACAGCTAAAGAGAGAATTAAAAAATTGGAAGACAGATATGAAGAAATTATATGAATGATAGACAGAGAAAAGACATAGAATTTAAAAGAATAAAGAATAAAGTGTAGATGTCTAAAGTAATAAATATAATTCCATAAAAAATATTACAGAGAATGAGGAAGTAGGGAATAAGCATTATTCAAATAAAGAAATGGCTCAATTTTTACAGAATTATTTAAAAATTCTAATTCTGAGACTGAGGAATCCTTGTGAATCCCAAGCAGGATAAATAAAAAGACACCTACATTTATAGACATCATATTGCACCTGAAGCAGACCAAAGGAAAAGTAATGTCAAAAAAAACTTAAAGGGACAGGCGTGGTGGCTCACGCCTATAATTGTAGCACTCTGGAAGGCCAAGGCAGGAGGATCACTTGAGGTCAGGAGTTCAAGACCTGCCTCAGCAAAAGTGAGACCCCCATCTCTACTAAAAAAAAGATAAAAAAAATTAGCCTTGCAACTAAATATAGAAAAAATTACCTGGGTGTGGTGGTACATGCCTCTAGTTCCAACTGCTCAGGAGGCTAAGGCAGGAGGATCCATTGAGCCCAGGAGTTTGAGATGAGCTAGGCTGATGCCATGGCTCTCTAGCCTGGACACAACAGAGTGAGACTCTGCCTCAAGAGAAAAAAAAAAAAAAAACTTAAAACAAAAAATAGGTCACCTATAAAACAATAACAATTAGACTGACTGTTGATTTCTCAATAGCAACAATGAATGGATGCCAGAAGACAGAGAATGATAGTAATACCCTCAGTGTCTTGAGACTTCTCATCATCTTAGAATTCTAACTGTCATCTTAGAATTCTTTATGTAACACAATATAAAAATATCTTCAAATAACAAATAAGAGAGTTTGTCACAAAATAACCCTCACTATTTGACATGAGTATTTGTATTAAACACCAATATCTTATTTTCTTCATGTCATGTTAAGAGAAGAAGAGAAGCTTATACCTTTCTACCCCCTTGCAGTTATGTATGTCATTGACTGAAGAAATGTTAATGACATACATTAAGAGAAAACATTGAAATGTGGATACATAAAAATATAGCTCCCTTCGTCACAAACTTGTAATCATAAAAATATATGTTGATATGTCATAAGGTAGTCTGAAGTGCTGATGCAACACATGGAAAACTTCTGCTCTGGAAAGTCACCTGGCTCCACATCTTGTTTTACATGAATGAAGAATAAACTTTTGTTATATAAAACCCTAGAAATTGTGGAAATGTTTCTTACTGCAGCATAAGCTGGCCTGTACTGACATATATTATGATATTTCTAAAACATAAACTTCAGTCAAAAGAAGGCCATATGAAAATCTGAAACACAGGAAAAGATAGTAGGCAAACATAATAATAAACAAGTAAACCTTAATAAATATTAATTATATATTTTTAAATGCCCAATCCACATGGTGAAACAGGCCAGAACTAAAGTGTTAGACAACAATATTGAAGATGGAAAGAGAGCAATAATGCTAAAAAATACTAAAGCCTTTGTATCATTGGGAATAAAGGTAAACAAAATGGTGAGCTTAAGTAAAAAATTAATAAAGTAGAAACTAACATACAATGGAAAAGGAAAAATCTAAAAGCTATTGTTAAGATTAATAAATAAATTTATAATGAGATAAGACAAACTTTAATGAAATTAGTCTAACATTTATTTGTGGCTTCTTGTGAAAGAAGAAAAGTAGGGATGAAAGAGAGATGGAATTAAAGAAGCTATCATTAATAACTTCATATCAATAAATTAGAAAATCCAAATGAAATGGGTAAATTCCTAGAACTGTATTTTATTAGATAATCACAAGAAGAAATAGAAAATTATAATGATCCTATATAATTAAAGATATGCAAACATTAATTTAAAATATCTTCCCCAAAAATACAACATAAAGTTCAGAAGTCCTTACAGGAGACTTCTACCTAATGTTAATGGAATAGATTGCTAAAATTTACACAAAGTCTCCAAGAGAATTTATAAAAAATAAAAAAGAACATTTCCAAATAATTTCATGAGGGACTAATAATTTAATAACTAAAATAATATAAGGAGATTAAAGGGAATGAATATTATAGAAAAATTCATTCACAAATAGATGCAAAAGTTCTAAACAATATGTTAGCATACTGAATCTAGCAATGTATAAAAACATCATAATCATGTTGATTTTATCCTAGGAATCCAATGTTGATTCACATTACAGATTAAAGGAGAAAAACCATCAGGCCATTTAATAGATGCAAGAGAAAAATTTAATAAAATTTAACATTATATATATTTAACATATAAAATTTTTCAGTAAACTAGGAGAAAAAGACTTAAACTGATGGGAGACATATACAAAATATCTACATTAAACATCTTACTTAATATTGAAAACTTACATGTTCTCCCTTGAGATCAGGAAAAAGACTCGAATATCCCTGAACATCAGCATCTATACTCAACATTTCAGTGGAAGTTCTTACCATTTCAGTATAAAAGGACAAAGAAATGAAAGGTGAAAGAACTTAAAAAAAGAAAACTTGGCAAATTGTCTGTATTTGTGGATGATATCATGTTTTATATTGTAAAACCAAAAGATCCTATATGAAAAATTATTATAATTGATAAGAGTTTAGCAGTGATGTTGAATAAATCAGCAATGGTCAGAAATTATAATTTTTGCATTTATTTTACAATAGCAAATATACATAAAATTATATCTTAGAGAAAAGAAAATGTGCAAGGCTTTTATGGAAAAAATTACAAAGCTTTTTAAAAGGAATTTAAGAGATTTTTTTAAATGAGAAGAGGTATATGCTATATTTTTAGATATAAAAACAAATACTTAAATGTAGTAAAAATGTCAATTGTCCCCAAAGTGATTCATAAATTAAGTACAATTCTAATCAGGATCCCTATGGGCATTTTTGCCGAACTTGAAAAACTGATTCTAAAATTAATATGAAGGAGCAAGAATGCAAGACTCAATCCAGTCCTAAAGAAGAACAGATAAGGGCGTATAACATCATTGTAATTAGATAGTGTGGTGTTAGGGAGGAAAGATAAAGCAATAGAATAGACAGGCAAGAAACAGAGTAATGGGCTAAAATTACAGTTGAAATCTAAAGAGAGGACTGTTGGATTTCCAAGCTGCTCCATGTCACTTCCAGAGCAATCTTTACAATATACAAACCTGATTCTGTCTGTCTTCCTTAAACATCTTCAGTGGTTTCACATTCCTTCAAGTGTGAATCAGTTCCTTGACATGGCACATTGGTCCCTGTTTGCTCAGTTTCCTTCTGACTTCCCTTTCCTTAATCATCCTGATATGGTGTCCCAGATTTACAGAGTTACGCTCAGTTTCCTAAATTTGCTGTGTGTGTTTTAACTCTGTTTGAAACAACATCTTGAAGACTTTTCTACCTTCCTACTGATGGGTTAATTCCTACTCTGCCCTCAATACTGTGCCTGGCAACCAATAAATAACTGTTGAATAAAGACAAAAGGGGAACATTCCTGACAGCCTGTTTACAGTGGAAGGAAATTTCCACACGTGAGTGTTGTATGCCTATACAGTTGAATCCTTTGATGTGGGCATTACACTAGACTTGCTCTGGGTGGACATGATAAGCAGTAAGGGGATATCATTAAATGGGTTAGTGATCAGTCACTCAGAATTTGTCCACACATAAGCAATTTTGAATAAACACTTCATTACTTCCTGTATTATACCAATTTTGTTATGGAATAAATGACATTCTTACCATGCCATATAATTAACTGATGAAATAGATGTTAAGCTTCAGTGTAATGTAGTAAAGAGAAAAGTTTTTAATACAAATATTCTTTTGCATATATCACTCTTGCTCTGTGTTCCAAATATATATATGAAAACTATCTGGCTTAAAATCACCTTTATTCCTTTTTGATTACTTTCAACAGACATAAACAATTGGTTTTCCTATCTTTTCTTGTAGTATAAATATGACAATGCATACATTTTTCTTCACTTGTTTACATAAATTGTTTTGGAGTTGTGTGCATACTTCTTTTATCACTGTGCTCTTCAAATCCATCATCGTACGTCTGCATGTGCTCTGTGAAAAAAAGGTAATTGAATCTGAGGCTCAGTTCATATCAGAACATAAGTTTTGAGGCAAATTTTCAAGTTAAAATAGATAAGTTATAATTCAATTTTGTTATCAGTAAATCTTATTAGTATTTTCCATTACACTTTATAATGCAAATATTGATTTATGCTTGATAATTGTGATTCTTCTTTCACGACTTGAGACTTGGATTAACAAGAATTTAATGTCATGAAGCTAGACTGCAAGTTATACATGCATTCCTCCAGCCTCACTAACTTTTCCATTTGTAAATTATGTTTAGGGACATTACTAAACACCAGAATCAGCATGACCATGCTGAGACAGTGAAGAATGAAACACATGCTCCATGAAATAGGCTTTTATTTTAATTTATGTTAAATTGTCAAATCCTAAATTAATGAATAGCAAATATGAACCTCCAAATAAGCTCATGTGGAAATATTTCTATTTGCGGTTATCTTTTTAAATTATATTAAGGGTTTGTTCTTTCATGGCTCTAAAATAAATATGATAACTTCTCACCAGAACCCAATGTTCACTCAATGAATATCGCAGAAATCAAAAGCAGCCATGCAACTAAAATTAAAATTCAATATCATTAATTTAATTATAGTACATAATCATTTGACAGTGCTATGAATTGGATTTAAAGGATGATATTGTAATTGATTGTTAATCATTAAGAAGCATGCAGTAAAGATAATGCTGTCTGGGTGGTAGTAAATTATGATTTTATCCTATCTGGAGACCAGATTGTGGGAACAAATGGCTCCTTTCACCATCAATGAGACATGGAAGATGAAAATGGAAGCAGAGGGCTGCCCTGTGAACATGCAGGGCAGAATAATGACCACTATTGCTGAGGGCTAACAATGCACCAGCCTGTAGCTAAACACTCTACATATATTATCTCATTTAATTCTTACAATAAGCCTAGTGGGTAGATATCATTATACTCATTTTACACATGCAAGAAATGCAGTTCCGAGAGTTTAACCCACACAGACTCATCCAGTGCATAATGGGGAGAGTGAGATCTCTGATTGGAAAACACAAGCTTTTAACTGCTACTGATACTCCCTCCAATGAAATTCTGCAAAATGAGCTACCCTCACACTTAACACGCATGGTGCTTCCCAGTCATGACATTTATCATTTGCATTCTAGCAGCAGTTGGCTAGGAATGTCCTCCGTCCCTCAGAATTCTTTCAAGCCTCTCTTCTCCCTTTCTTCCCTTCTTGACTTATAAGGGAGTTTAGAAAGCAAAATTATTTTATGTTTTGATCTATTTTATTAAACAGCTATACCTGACAAGAAAAGAATAATAAGAAAGGTCTTATGATACACCTTGGATTACATTGCAAGAAGAAAATGATTAGCAAGACAGCAAAGACCTCTGGCTGGGAAATTTTTACCAAGCAGGGTACCAGGCAATGATTGAAAAATGTTCTGACAGAGAAGAGATATTCTACTGCATGGGAGGTCACTCAAAGTCATTTTTGTTGTTTGTTTCTTGTCTTACAGCAATCATTTCATTGTGCTGCTATTATATTTGCATTGCTTGTTTCTCACTGGTGCTTGGGGCTTCGAGAAAATATGATATGGGGCCAGGAGATAATTTTTTTCCTTACCAGATGTTAATAGTATTTAGTTGAGAGATAAAATTTGGACACATTGACTTTCCTTATTTTCATAATTAAACCACAAAACCTTTGAGGCATAATAGAAGAAAATTTTTCTTAATAAAACTTCCACAATCATGATGACTCCTAATTTACAATGTGTTCACACACACACTCAAAAATGTCCTTAGTAGCTTGTAATACTTTTTCCCAAATAAGAAAATAAAACTTAGACCTTACAAAGTGTTTTTACATACATACAGAATAGAATTGTTTTAACTCTCACAACCCTATGTTGTAAGTAATTTTTTTTCTATTTGACAGATATAATAACTGGATTCTATAAAAGCTTGGTAACATGCTAAAAGTCAAACAGCTCTGTAGTATCTGCATTGAGACTGAAATTATGTGCTTTTTAATAAGAATCTTTGTTCTTTGTTCTGCATACCATATGCATGTTTGGTTTCCAACTGGACCGCAGAACCTAATTTACTGCATCTGAGCTATATTCCTAGTAGTAAATAGTAGTTTATCATTATTCCCTTGGAAACTGCAATCTAAGTTCAAACTCATAACCCCAGATGCCAATAACTGATTTTTCCTCGTTCTTTAAGAAAAGATACCTTCCTCTCTCCTGCTAGTCTAGTGTTGAATAGGAAATTCTTCTTGTACTGCTGCCATAGAATGGCTTAGGATGCCATGGTGTTTCTATGCAAGGACTTCTGAGTATCTGTATATCGTAGAAGACTCACGTACAGAACAGATGGTAGGTCTGGTGACAGACCAGACCTGATTTCAAAGGCACTTAACTCTATACCTAATGACTCACTTAACTGAATTATATTTTCTTATTTGTTAACTGGGCATACTAACATTGGCTTTAAATATTGCTTCCATATATATGTTTCATATATTGTCTATATATATATATATATATATATGAGTTATAAAACATCTTGTATGTATTCAGTTTTTCTTTAGAATGTTACAAGCATTGTTAAGGTCACTAAGAATACAAAACAGGTTTCAAGGTGGGCACCCAAATTCTGTTGGGTGAAAACATACAATAACATATAAACATATATTGTATGCCAGGTGGTGATTAGTGCTATGAAAGAAAAAAAGAGCAAAAACTAGATAGAAAGTGACAGAGAGGAATTCTATTTTGCATAGCATGGTCAGATAAGGCCTGTGATAAAGTTATGTTTGAGTGACATTGAGGAATGTGATAGAAATAACCATGTATATATGTATTCATTCAAGGCAATCTTATCCACATAATATTTGTTTTCAATACTTGGCTATTATATGTTATGTCCTCTTGAACTCATTGATAGGGCTAGCCTGAAACATCACACATTTTAGTATACAGTACTAAGCAAAGTACACATATGTGTATATCTGTGTGTGTATGTATGTGTGTGTGCCCTCCCTGTAAAAACCTGCAGAATCTGTTTATCAATTAGGCCAAGGGGATATGAAAAGATTCATTATATAGAAGTGTTATATAGGTAATGCAATATAAAATTTAAACAGTATAGACAGCAAAATATGTACTATCTTTTATGAAAAAGTAAGAGTTCAGTAAAGGTGGAGAGATATATAATAATAAATGCACAACAACATGTCCTCATTTGGTATTACTCCATGTATTTGATTTGTTGGCTAATGTTCATTTTGCAGTTTTCAAGATCTTTCTGCAGATGACAAATTGCCTAATTCATTATTTTCACCTATTTAAAATAGTGGCAAGCATAAGAACTGAGCTCCATAGAAATGCATCTAAGACATAGAAGGAGCTTGACAAATATTTATTGAAAGAAAAAAACGTATTTTTAATGCATGTGAGTATCAGTTCTGTATAATTACTATAAGCATTGATTTGATTGCTTTACTTATTGTCACAAGTTAAATGAAACATGCCCATTAGTATCCTAAAGCAGACTATTTGGGGCTAAAAATGCATCGAGGCTTTCCACATTTTTGTTGTACTTCACTTTCAATATTTAAGGGAAATAATGTTCCCTCTTATGAGAAATAATGTTTCCAATTGTGAGGAAACTGATATTCATGAACAAACCACCCTAGACCTCATAATGCTTTATTAAAGTAATTTGTTTTCAAAGCTGTCTCCCATATTAGATCATAAGCTCTATAAAAGCAGGACCCAAGTTGTATTTGTCTTCTGTATCTTCAGTGCCTGAAAAGAAGGAACTAAATATATTTACATTGAATGTCAAATTGATAAAGTGTGAACAAAGAAGAATACATTTGGACTCTCTTTGTGTGCCTCAATGCCTGGTTAACTTTTTTACAAAGATACTCATTAGTATAATAATAGACTGATGTCCTGGACATAGTATATGGATACATTTGGTAAGTGGCATTTGTTGGGTTCAACCCCCACAATGTCAACAGCATGCTGCCAAGCAGTTAATTGTGGTATGATGGGCTCCAATAATTTCCAAATTAATATTCTCTTATCCTAGCTCATTCGTGATCTGTTAGTTTTATCATTTTGTATTAATAATTCATTGACACTGACTATATTTTTCTGGTGTCAATTTAGCTTTGTCTCAAGGAATAAGCCTGGGTTTGTTGTTGTATTTTTGTGCTTTAAGCCTCTGTCAAATTGCTTACTGCAGTGTTCTATTTGGAAAGTACTAAGTTGGAAAAACATTGAATACTCTGTCTCTCTATTGGATAATCACAAGCACATCTCCATATTAAAGACTCTGAGAGATTTTGAAGAATATTATGCTGATTAATTGACTCTGTTGACACCAACATTTCTTTTTCATTGATTGATGGATTTAACAAATATTTATTAAGCACTTATGATATACCCTTATGCAAGGACCTTGATACACTATACAAGGATCTGATAAATAAGATTGACATATTCTCTGCCTTAATAGAATTTACAATTTAGCAAGGAATAGATAATCTTTAGAATATATTTTAAAAAATAATTCTCAAGGATATCTTTTAATTCTCTCCATAAGTAACAAAGATGTCACATTTTAATTTTTAATAAATATAATAATTTTATCTAATTTCATTTTATCTTTACTTGAAGCATTCTTAATTTAATCAAGCATATGATAATATGATGGCCATGGTTTTTATCCCCAAATTTTCCCAACAGCAAGGTATTAACTTTAGAAACAAGTATTGATTGAACTGGTAAGCCTTCGATCCTCTGACATACTTAGCTTTTCATAGCGGGTATCTGGCACACTTCCTCAATATAAGAGTTGTGGGGATGGTGAAAATAGAAAATAGCAATAAAATATGCCTTAAAAATTTGGAACAATAACGACAACAAATCCAGTGAGAGTAGTTAAAGAGGAGTATGGAAACTTTGATTAATTGAATACTATCAGGAATCTGTGATTGTCAAGCTAAGAGTTGTATAGAATAGAGAGCAGTGAGAAGGACGCTGGCCATGGTATTATATTTATCAGACAATAAGAAATGAGAAACTGTAATGGAAATTGAGGTTGTGTAAAAGATAAAGTATGGAAGACTAAGATGACGTTGAGGTTTGTGATGAACTTGGCAAAACGGCAGGCTTATTAACAATGCCCTAGAAATCATTGTTTGAAAACAATACCCAAAATAGGCTTTTCCCCTTATACAGTAATATTTATTACTTTTATCTCCTTTTTATTTAAATCCTTGTCTCTCAAATTTCTATAATTTGCAATTTCTTTCTGTCAATTTTCCCATTATTTCAATGCATTATTATAAATGTAACCCAGGTTTTGCTACATTCCTCCATTTTTACCATTATCTCTCAAAGATGATCTTTACTAACGGCGGGGCAGTCTGAAGGTTACTCTTCACTGTATCTCCTTCATAGGTTTGCTCCAGTGTCTCCAGGTGAGTAGAACTCTCTATTGCCAGGAGCAAGGATATAATACTTTATAGAAAAACTCTGTCTTATACTCTAGGACCCTTCAAAAATCAAGTGGAATTGTTCTTACCTTTCTCCATAGCATTGTCCTATCAACCTCAGTTAGACCAAGAAACCTAACAGTGATGAATATATAAAGCTCTGTTACTGCACAAAGTAACAAAATGTAGCAGAATAAAGATTGATATGTTGTACATTAAAATTTCAGCTTATTGTAGTTCTGTTGCCAACAGTGATGAACTACTTTGAGGTAGACTCATGTTCAAAATGAAAGGCAAGAAAAAATGAAATGCCAAAAAAAAATAATTTAAAAAAATCAAAGAGTTGTTGAGACAAATATTTGTGTGTATTTGGTAAGGTATGGGAGTGTGGGGATTGTGAGTTAGCATTACACAGCCTTTTTTTTATTCTGGACTTTGGCTGATTTGAAGTTCAGGATAAGAGCCTACAAATCCAGGTTTTTCTTGAGCAGAGGGACATTGCTGTGGATCAGAAAAACCAGAAAAGTTGTTGGAGATCTCATAGAGCTGAAGAGAAAAAATGGAGGTGTAAGGGGTGGGGGAGGAGTAAAGATTCATGTGAGAAAATACAGGCAAAGAATTAAGCCTCACACGTAGCAGTTTCCCTCAACATATGTGCCAGTTCTTAAAATGAACAAGATAATTAAGAAACTAAATGGAAAACCTAGAAAAACAAAACAAAACAAAAAACAATTTTAGAGTTTCCAACAATCTTTGCATGCTGAGTAGACAAGATTGGTATTCCTAAACTCCCCATGGAAAGAGCCCTCATAAGCACCCAGGTTTTCATTTGGAACTCACAGAAATTGTGCTTTTGAATGGGGCCCAACCAGAGATACATGGAGGCTTTAAAAATCTCAACCCAGACCTAATCGAGATCAGTTATATTTGATTAAAGTTATTAGTTTTCCATCCTATTTTTCTAACAAAAGAAAAGTGAACTGTTTCTGGAGAGAAGGAGCATGATCTACAGACTGAATTATTTTTAATCCACAATGTAGGGCATTCACTTAAAAATATCATGCCAAAAGGAAGGACAAAATGTCAGAAAACAAGAAATTAAAAGCAGACAATAAACACAGAACCACACATAACCCAGAAACTGTATTAATAGGCAGTGACTAAAAAGTAATTATGATGAGGAGTTTCAAAGAAATAGATGAAATGATTCAGCTTACTGGAAGCTATAAAAAAAATCAAGTAGAAATTCTAAAACTGAAAAATATCAAAATTTAAATTAAGAAACCAACAGTTAGGTTTAACAACATACCAGACATAGCAGAAGAAAGGATTGTAGAATTGGAGGACAGGTCAGTAGCAAGAATTCAAAGTAAAGCCAAAGAGAAAAAGAAGATAGAAAATACACAGAAGAATATAAGTCATGGTAGATACAGTATCAGTTGCATATGGATAATTGGAGAAGAAAACGGTCCAGAAGATATATTTGAAAAAATAATGGCTAAGACTTTTTTCAAAATTGACCAAAGACATGAATCCAAACATTCAAAAAATGTGTGAACCACAAGAATAATAAAAAGAAGTCTAAGTACATCATAGGTAAACCTCTAAAAATCAAAGACAGTAGGAAAAATGTTAAAAGCAGCCATGCACACAAAAATGATACAATATCTTCAAAAGAGCATTAGTGAGAATGACAGCAAATTTTCCAACAAAAAACAATGAAAACTAGAAGAGTATGGAAAGATAAATTTAAAATGCTGGGGAAAAAGACTCCACCAAATTAGAATTGTGTATCCAGCAAAATGTTATTTAAAATTAAAGACAAACCTCTGATAAATCATAGCTGAAATAATTCACCACTGGCAGATGAGCACTAAAAGAAAACCCTAAAAATGTTTTTCACAAAGAAGAAAATGAGCACAGATGGTAACAGAGGAGTGCCAGAAGAAATGAGGGACAATGGAAAGAGTAAATATGGGGTACATATAAACTAATATTGGCAATACAAAACACTAATGAAAATGGTATATAATATTAAAGTACTCCCTAGAATTAAAGTATATGATGGCGGCAACATAAAAGAGCAAGTAATAAAACCGAAGTGCTCTAAGGTCCTAGTATTGCAGGTGAAATTATAAAAGTAATAATTTAAATTGAACTGCCATAATTCAAGGTTAAGTGCTTGAATGTCTAGGAAAAAAAACCATTGAAAGGACAGTAAAATATTCTAAACTAAAAAAGCAATAGAGGAAAAATAAAACAATTAAAATATTTAGTTATTCTAAGTGGGGTAAGAAAAGAGAAAATGGAACATAAAATAAGTCATAGAAAACAAATAGTGAAATGGCACATATACAGACTAATATTTCATTAAATACATCAAAAATAAATATAATATATACTCTGGTTCAAATATTGAGTTTGTCCAGACATACCTTAAACAGAAGGACACTACATTGACTTTTAAAAGACAGAAAGAGGTAGACCACAAAACATGAACCAAAAAAGTTGATGCAATTTTGCTATTTGCTAATAGCAGACAAATTAGATTTTAAGGCAAGAAGCTTTGTTAGAAATAGATAGAGACATTGTAGAATGATAAAGACGTCTACTCTTATGAATATGTCAAAATTCTAAATCTGCAAGTACTTAATAACACAGCATCAAAATATATAAAGCAAAAATTGCCGCAACTAAAAGGACCTATAGGCAAGTCCACAATCATGGGAGACTTTAACAAACCTCTCTCAGTAAATAACTACTAGAACTAGCAAACCAAAAAGTCCAGTCATGATATAGGAGATGAAATAACACAGTCAACATATGTGACTTAAGATGTAGCTCACACTAAGCAGGCTGCTCTGGGGAACATTCACTCCACCCCTGACCTGGCTCTCCATTCTTAGATTCTCACCTACAAATCACAGGTATGCCTCTCTACACAACTTACCCCCCTTCCTCAGGAAAACACCAACCCTTCTAAACCAGGTATTCTCATTTTGGGTTCCTTTCCTAAGTTTCCAGGAAATCAGGTGTCATCCAGATGACTGTGTTTTCAGGCTGTAGATAAAGGATGGACCCTAAGTCCCAAGAAAAAGTGAATAAAAGTCCTCTCCGTCAAGTTCTGTCTTCCCATTCCCGAGAACTGTGGAACTTCTATTTCTGGTATTAATGACTTCTTTAATAACTTTTATCTATCAAAAACAAGTTCTACCAATTCAAAAAGAATAGTTATTCAAGAATGAGCCCTAACCCTAATTTTGAGTAATCCTGTATTCTCCTTTTTGTACTAAAAAGCACCGAGCTCTTTCCTCCTCTCTTAGCCTGACAATAACAAAAAACGACATGCTGGCTCTCAATGGCTCCTAATGTGCCATTCCCACCGCTACTCTGGGAATGGCACAGGCTTGAATTACCCGGATCTTCTTCTAATAAAAAGAAGAGTAAAAGGAGTTTCAGTTTCCTCTGGTTAAATAAGGATGCATTCTTTTCCCATGAGAAAGAGAAAAAAAAGGTAATGGGCACCTTACTAACTGGATGAACCTCTATATGATACTCTGAGAGCTCTTTAAACATGTTCAGATGACACACACAAAAAATTTTCCTCTCAGGAAAAAATATTTGGTTAAACCCAACTAAAGTAATGATTTTAATTATTAGTACTTAGCATGTATTACCAAAAAAAGAGAAGAAAAATATAAAAAAATTGAGTATCTCAGCAGATAATGGGGAAAAAAGTAAATTGATATTTTAGTTAAAATTCATTACTACTTTCATACAGATTAACAATATCTATAATGATGATAATAACAATACCTAAATTTACATAGTGCTTAAGCCATGCCACATATTTTTCTAAGCACTGAACAAACATGCATTCTCTCTGCAACCTACCATGACCCTTATTTTATAGGTAAGAAAACTAACACTAGAAATTAAATAGCTTGCCCAGAGTCACAAAGCTAATGAGGATTAGGAGAGATTTGAACCCAGACATCTGGTTTTGGAGACTGTGCCCTTAATTATTTTGCTATATTAAATTCCATGGTAAAGGACAAGTTTTAGTTAAGGCTTCTATCAAACAGTGCACTGCTGAGACACGCTATTCTGGCTTCCTTTTTGCCCTGAACAAAATTATAGAGTATTAAATAAAAGATTTTCTTTAAGACCTTCCCAGATTCAGTACTACATTTTTTTTTCCCATTTACACATCTCTCTCCACCAGACACCAGGGTATACAATTGGAGCTAGAACCCAGATATCCTGATCCCATCCAGGCCTCTGTCTCACAGGCTACCAGATTGCAACACTGTTTTTTCCATCTGGCATCATATTTTTGGAGTTATTGTTCACATTCTCACTTCTGTGTATTTCACAGACCTCGGTTTTATTGCATAGTTACACAGAAGAGCTTAATTCATTATCATTCTTAGAAACCAGCTTTTACTGTCACTGTGGCAGTTTGTATTGAATTACTCAAAACATTCAGAATTTATTTTTCAACTGATTTAAAGCAGTCACATTGAAGATTAAACTCTTGTGTTCCTAGCCTTATACCTACCAAGGAATACATTATGTGATTTTGGCATTTGTTAACATTCTATCCACCGAACATATGGTCCCTACCTTTTCTGTTAGGGAACACTAACACTGGTGAAGTGTACTGCTTTCTTTGTACATCTCTGCTCTCATTTCTTTTGCCTTATGGACTTCTAGTTATGACCAGACATGCTGATTAATATTTTCTTATAGAAAAGTAGATTATAATAATATTAAAAATGTTAATTCCAGGAGAAATACCTGTTGGTACCAATAAATAGACAGCTTCAGAATATTGTAAATTGATTTTTTAAAATGAGGTCATGAGACATTTTACTGAAGATCTTTGTAGTTGGAAAGTAATGGAATGGCTTCAGTAGGAATATAAATCTTGGGGTGGAATGTGGTTTGCAATGTAACCTAAAAGAATCACGTAGGTCGTGCACGGTGACTCACGCCTATAATCCTAGCACTCTGGGAGCCTGAGGTAGGAGGATCACTGGATGTCAGGAGTTTGAGACCAGCCCGAGCAAGAGCGAGACACCGTCTCTACTGAAAATAGAAAGAAATTAGCCAGACAACTAAAAATACATCTAGAAAAAATTAGCCAGGCAGGGTGGCACATACCTGTAACCCCAGCTACTTGGGAGGCTGAGGCAGAAGGATTGCTTGAGCCCAGGAATTTGAGATTGCTGTGAGTTAGAGTGATGCCATGGCATTCTAGCCTGGGCACCAGAGCGAGACTCTGTCTCAAAAAAAAAAAAAAAAAAGAATCATGTAAAAATAATGCCTTAAAGAATGATCAAATCCAGAAGTGATTCAGCCCTGTCTGCAGATCTTTTTCTGGTATGTTTAAACTTTTAAGTAATAACCCGAACTATATTTTGGCATAAATGTATAGAACAAAAGGAGAGTAGGCTTTTTACTACTGAGTAGGTATATTACTAGATAGGAGATTTGTAGTAAATCTCAACATAATTGCAGTTTGGGCTTGATATACTTCACCATGGACATGGTGCATGTGTCTATGAAAAGCTTGAATGGCATTTCCAAAGATAAACACTGCTTATTCTATACCTCAATTGAAATAAAAGGTCTTCAGTAAAAGATCCAGGGTGGGTGTTAGTATGTTTCATTTTTAATGCTGTTTAAGTACCTATGCTTTGGCTTCTAAAAGAACTGACTATTCTCTTTCCATGGAAGGTATTTGTTCCACATTTGACAATCAAGGGCTTCCTCAGCATGTTGTTCCCAGGAATTATTTTGGTTTGAGACCCATGCTTTTAATGCAAATTGGTATTGTCAGGAGTGGTCTTGAAAATCCTAAAGAAGTGCTTTAACTATTTTCAGAATAGGAAAATGGTATAAAAAGATAGAAGCATTGCTTGGAAATAGGTCATATATAATATTCTTGAGCGATGAGAGGTTTAGAAAATCAGGTTCTCTGAAGCGTTTAGGTTCATTTGTGCGTTCACACAGAGGAGCAGTGTGTCAGTGTTTCATGTGAGTGGAAAGTAAGATGAAATGAGACAGATGACTATAGTGTTAACTTCCTGAAATCTGAGGCTATCTTGAGTTTACCATTGTATCCCAGGCGGCCAGCACAGAATCTGTCAAATACATATTTACTCATTTAAGGACTGAACAACCTCTCTGTAATAATTTGGACTTCATCTTATAGGCACCAAAGAACCAATAGCGTTTCAAAAATTAAAATAAAATGCATACTCTTGGAGGATAAGCTAGCTGGATGTTAAGAGGTCTGAAACACATGTTCTATAAGGTACAATTAAATTAACTGGTGATATTTTGCCTAGAACAACAAAGATGTAGGAAGCTAGAATTAGTTCCGAAATAAAAGAAGTCCTGCTGTATGAACAAAGGATTAAACCTCAGTGTAGTTCCAAAGAAACAGATCAGAACGAATGGATAAGAGTTTAATGAAGAAAAACGGAGCTCATTTTAAGGGAAAAAAATCTTTTTAGATTAGAGCGGTCCAGTATTGGCAAAGGCTGCATATTGGGAGTGGGTGTTACATTACTGCAAATGTTCAAGCAAAGTCCATGGTGACTTTCAAAAGGGTGTGAACCATGTTGTATTCTATGCATCTATCACCATACCTATCACATGGTAAGATCCAATGCATGTTTATAGAATGAATGTGGCACAGGCTCTGTAGGAATCTCTCAGGGTTATTGTAGCCCTGCTTATTTTCCCGTTACCTCTATATTCTTTGACGAAGCCCAACAAGCTCCCTGTAATTTAAAGTCAATAGGAAGTGCTGAACTTAAGAATTTAACTGAAGTAATGTGTATTTTTGTCCCCAGACAGCCAAGATGGATGAAAATTGTGTGTAAAGGAAAATATAGTTTTAGAAAAATTAGTTTTATTATTACAGAGTATTATACTTTTACTTTCTATGTGTCCCTCATTTGTCACATAAAAGTTAGCCCATTTTAAAGTGTTTAATATATTTTCATGAATGATTTAACTTTGCAAATAGCTTTGGTAAATATTTGATATGCTGTTATTAAATTTTCTTTTGCTGACCTAACCTTTTGTCAGTTATTTTACTTTGGCCTGATATTGTTGGATTTAACTCATTTCCACATTTGGATAGTCATCCCAAAGAAAGGTTTGATAGAAAATGTATGTTTATACCTTCTTATTAAAGGTTATCTGTCCTAGAAACTTACATTTTTCTAGATAAAGTAAGTCCAAATGGCAGGCTACCATTCTGCTGCTATTCTGCTGCAATAATAGGATCAACTTAAACAGATCAAGTGAAAAAGAGTGTCAGAAACACAAAGAGATATTTTGTACAATATACCCTAACCTTGCCTGAGAGATATGATCTTTTATTTTTTTTTCCCTAAGAGGCCAGTAGCACAGGTGAAGTTTTGCTTGATAGTGGGAAAAAGGAAGTTGATGAATTCTCACAAGATTTCTTTATAAATTACATTCAAAAGCAAATTTAACTGATTCAATGTTATTTATTTTAGTACAAAATTCCAGTCCTGACACACATCTCTATCTATTGTCCCTTCTAAATGTCCACTGAAATCACCAAAATAAATATGTAAAAAAAAACTTAGGAAAATCATAATTGTCTTGGTGAGGAAAGGAAGAAAGTAGAAAACTGAAAATCATGAGGAAGTCTTAGGAGAAAAAATAGTAGACAAAATTAGATTGAAGTAGAAAATAATGAAATAACAAATGCAAGGATAGGAACTAACTTTTCCAAATTTATAAACATCATATGCCAACTTTGGAGAGTCTTCTGGCAAACATTGGGGTAATTAATGAAAGAACTGCTTCTAGAACAGCTGTGATGGTAGAGCTCCATTCTTTCATCCCACTTGCTGTCACTCAGCATATAGATGAAATCTAAGTATTATATTTTAAGAAGAGAATTTTCTACATGATGTTAGTTTATGAAGTTTATGGATATAAATATCTATGAAAGAAGAGTAGTTTTTGAAAATATCATATGTGAACAGAAAACATGGAGAACACAAGTTAAGCCACACACACACACACAAAAGGCATCAGCTATACTTAATAGGGAAGTATACTAGAGTTCTCCATTGATGAACAAAAACTCTTATTTTGACAATTAAGGGTCCCAGCACATATGACAGCTTTACCTTCATGAATCCTAAAATAGAGGTGGCCAGTAAGTACACAGTCAGTATTCCACTCATTTAGAACACTTTTCAAGAGAGAAGTCTGAGAAACACATTTATGCATCCGCAGAGGAAACAACTGCTGTCCAAGTACACCAACCTAGTCATTTAATAATATGCATACACATCTAAAAAGCAATACTTTTGGTTCTAGAATTTCACACAAACCAAACTATCAGTCATGTATGAAGACAAATGCAGATATTTAAAAATAGGCCAAGGCAGAGTTTAGCTCATTTTTTCAATGAGGTACTTCAGTAAAATTTTAAAAGGCTACAAGAAAGAAGATGGAATGAGATAAATTATAAAGTGACAACTGAGTGAACTGACAAAAGCAAAGGAACTGCAGACATAATTAAATGGGATTCTAGTAGACTTTGGCATTTTGGAATATCTTCTTCAAAGAGTAGCAGTTTAATGACATACCAAAACACATTTTCTATTATAATTAAGAATATTTATCTATTCATAAGATTCCAAAGATTGATTTTGTTGAATTTAAATTACTAGGTTCAGCATATGGATGAAGACAACTATAGATTTAAAATAGTATGTTACAAACATTGACAACATAAAACAATAACATGACACAAATTAAGATGTAGAAAAGTGAGAAGAGGAAAGAAGGATTAAGTCCTAATGTATTCCCCTTTCATATCCAGAAGTGAATATTCATAATTTAAATATTATAAACTAAAATAATATGCTATTTTAGGTTATACAAATAACCATAGTAAAAACTAAAAAACAAAACTCCTTACTGGAATTAATTCCTTACAGAGAGTGGGTGGATGTTACTGCATAGCAATACTTTGATGTTTTTTGAGGTGTCTCTATATAGATGAAAATTTTATCATGTGAATATATACATTTTAATAAAACTGAACTAGTTTTAATTATCTTTTGAAAAGTATAGATTACTTTAAATAGAAATGTTTTTATATACAAATGCAATTTGTATATAATTGCTTTTGATATGTATTTCCATTTCTGTTTTATAATATAAAGTGTATATATTTAATGCATATTTTCAGAGGTTATAAAGATAATCACATTTGTTTTGTTACTTACTGTATACATAGTACTTTAAAAGTCATTTCTGATGGACAGAGTAAGTATGTGATATATCCATTATTAATACTCTTTTCCAGATGAAAAAACCAAGATTCATAAAACTTAAAATCTCAATAGTAAGTGATAGAATCAAGATTCAGTCTATAAATCTAGGACACAGTAATGCCTGTATATCCATCAATATTTGCTGCTTTACAATAATAGGAAGGAGTGATTCCTACTAACTGCTTTTCAGTTCCATGCTCCACACAGAGCCAACTCCAAATTCCTTTAGATATCATTGGCTTTGAGAATAACAAAACATCTAGGCTTATGGATGCTATTGGCAGTGTTAATTACATTTGATTATCTGATTCATTCCTAATTACTGTGAGATAGGTACTGATATTATTCCATTTACTGATGATGGGAACTGACATGTATAGTAATCAAATAATGTCTTCAGCGTCTTGTACCTAGTCAGTAGAAGAACTTGGATTTAAACCATAAATTCCTTTAGACTCCAAAACTTGTTTCACTTAAGCACTGGATTATACCACTTCCCATAAAAAAAGTTTGTTAACCATTTATTATGTGGCATGCATGGTGCTAACAACTCTACATATATTATTTCATTTAATCTTTACAACAAATCTAAGTGGTTGGGAGTACCATTACATTATCCCTGTTCTACAAAAAGCAGTTAAGTAATTTTTCCAAATGTCATATAGTTGATTAGTAGCATAGTTGGATTTTAAAACCATGTCTTTGTGATTCCAGAGGCTAAAATCATAATCTCCATTCTATGTTTCTTCTAAGCAACTAACCTGAAGCCAAAGAGCTACTAAGAGTCAGAATAGAGAGAGAAATATTTTTAACTCTATTAATATAGTTAGGCAAGATGGTAGCGTGGAAAGAAAAGGCCTGTGTCTTAGCACCAGTTAGACTTGTGCTCTAATTCTCATTTTTCACATGCTGCCTTTGAAAATTTACTTATTGTCACTGAGTTCAATTCTCCCTTGAAATGGGCATAATAATAAGTATGTGGCAAGACCATCATAGGGATTTGTGGCATGTAGTAGAAGGCCAATAAATTGTAACAATTTCTATTACATTTTCACTTATCCATGCTTTGTATAAAGATCTCTATTAGAGTTCATTTACAAAATGAAAAGAAGTTTAGACTAGACATACAATACTCATTGTTTACATTATGGTAAATATTAAACAATAATTAACTGGTCAATGTTATGATGATTCAGCTTCTGTAATGTGCTTTATAATTAGGTTGGTGCAAAAGTAATTGCAGTTTGGGCCATGAATGTTAAATCATTATGACTAGGCTCAAACACATCTTTGTTAATCAAAATAGGAACCTTTACAATCAACACATTATTGCCAAAGAGAAATAAGTTTGTTTATTCCTGTAATGTAAAAATCCATGCTTCGGGATTCAGTGAACTCTTGGAAAGCATTTCATGCATCCTGCTGGTTGTAGAAGCATTTTCCCTAAAAAGTTGTCAGGATGCTTGAAGAAATTGTGGTTGGTTGGGTGTCGAAAAGTCAGGTGAGGCCAGGCGCGGTGGCTCACGCCTGTAATCCTAGCTCTCTGGGAGGCCGAGGCGGGCGGATTGCTCAAGGTCAGGAGTTCAAAACCAGCCTGAGCAAGAGCGAGACCCCGTCTCTACTATAAATAGAAAGAAATTAATTAGCCAACTGATATATATATAAAAAATTAGCCGGGCATGGTGGCGCATACCTGTAGTCCCAGCCACTCGGGAGGCTGAGGCAGAAGGATCGCTTGAGCCCAGGAGTTTGAGGTTGCTGTAAGCTAGGCTGATGCCACAGCACTCACTCTAGCCTGGACAACAAAGCGAGACTCTGTCTCAAAAAAAAAAAAAAAAGAAAAGTCAGGTGAGTATGGTGGGTGGATGAGGCAAAATATTGTGGCCAAATTCATTTAACTTTTGAAGCGTTGATTGTGCAACAGATGGTCGGGCCGTTGTCTGGAGAATAATTGGTCCTTTTCTGTTGACCAATGCCAGCTGCAGGCATTGCAGATTTTGGTGCATCTCATTGATTTGCTGAGCATACTTCTCAGATGCAATGGATTTGCCAGGATTCAGAAAGCTGTAGTGCAGAGGTCCTCAAGCTTTTTAAACAGGGGGCCAGTTCACTGTCCCTCAGACCGTTGGAGAGTGTGCACTGTGGGCCCGGGACAGGTCGGCTGCTAAGCAGGACAGGCAGTGGGGGCAAAAACTCTAGGAGGGCTGGATAAATGTGCTAAGCAGCCCGCATGTGGTCCACGGGCCATAGTTTGAGGACGCCTGCTGTAGTGGATGACACTGGCAGCAGACCACCAAACAGTGACCATTACCTTTTTTTGGTGCAATTTTGGCTTTAGGAAGTTCTTTGGAGCTTCTTCTCAGTACAATCACTGAGCTGGTCGTCACTGGTTGTCATATAAAATCCACTTTTTGTTGCATGTCACAATCTGATCAAGAAATGGTTCCTTGTTGTTGCATGCAGTAAGAGATGATGACAATTCAAAACAATGATTTTTTTTTTTGCGGTCAGCTCATGAGGCACCCACCTATAAAGCTTTTTCACCTTTCCAATTTGCTTCAAATGCCAAAAGACCTTTAAATGGTCAACGTTGAGTTCTTCAGCAACGTCTAATGTAATTGTAAGAGGATCAGCTTTGATGATTACTCTCAATTGGTCGTCGTTAACTTCTGATGGATGGCCACTGCATTCCTCATCTTCAGGGCTCTCGTCTCCTTTGCAAAACTTCTTGAAGCACCACTGCACTGTATGTGCATTAGCAGTTCCTGGGCCAAATGTGGTGTTGATGTTGCTTTATGATCCATTTTTAACTTGAATAAGAAAAATCGCTCAAATTTGCTTTTTGTCTAACATCATTTCCAAAATCTAAAATAAACACAAAATAAACAGCAAATAATAAGTCATTAGCAAAAACAAAACAAAACAAAACAAGAAATGTGCATTAAAATGATATATAACATAACCATATTTAAGAATGTATTCCAATATCAAACTTTTGCACCAAACTAATAAAAGACCACATTACAAAGCCATAGGTTTAAAATTACTGATATTAATACTTTATATATATGTAGAATTCTAGTTATAGTTTTTGTTTTTTGTTTTTGTTTTTGCTTCCACAATCAGGTCCTCAGCTAGCCTATGTGCAAATTTTGAGTGAATTAGGAAAAAAATACCTTCTCTAGATAGATGCAGCCCAAGGGCATAAAGCTCAGTAAGCAGAAGAAAATTTTGGAAAGAAAAATGCCCTGTCTACTCCTGATACAGGGAGCCCAACATCACGACTCACAATTTGGCTGTTGAAGAACAGACTGAGTTTCAAGCCAACTTGTTCTCTTGTATGGGTGTGTTTGTACAACATCAAACATGCCTGGCTCTTTATGGTTGCTCTTCTCCAATAACCTTGATGATGAAAAATCTTTGGTGGTTTATGATCAGAACACAGAGAAGTTAAGTACTTGACTAGTACTAATATGAGCTAGTAAGTAAGCAAGCTAAGCTTCAATAAAGTTTTGGACTCCAACTTCTAGTCCAGTGATGTTTCCCTGAAGTCTGCTATCTCCAATAATGATTCATCAGATTGAGTCAAGCCTGTCTCAGAAAATCCAAGATAAGTCTGCGTAGTTATGATACAAAAATAATAATCAATACCTTTAAATCTTTCCTTATTAAATGAGACTTCTTACTTCATTTTCTGGTTTTCCTTAACAAGTAGTTTGAGTAATAATTTTGTGGAATACAATATCTTCACATAATTGTCAAGTGTAAAATTTCTCAAAGTGAAGTATACCTAGCAAGGTATAGTTCCCTAAAGATTTCTCCAAAGTTCTTTTGAAATATCTAAAATAAATGTATATATTGTCTTGAAACCCCGGTTAATTCTATATGCACCATTTTCTAAATATTATTATTGATTTATTTGATTATTAAATACACCCATATATAATCAGGGTTCTCATCTTAAAAATGTTCTACTCAGAAGAAAAAAATATTACGTGAAAGAAATGGAGCTTCAATAGCTACCATTTGTCATAGTAAACAATCCAGCAGCTCTTCAACACGTGGCTCATATTAAGCAATTGAGAAGTCTGGCATATTTACAGAAAATTTTGGCACAGACATCAAAATTCAGCTTTCTGAATTCTTTGGTACAGCAAAAAAAAAAAAGAAAGAAAAGAAATGTAGTTTATTCCTGCCCTAAGAGGACAGTTAATTATTGCCAAATTAATAAATAAATTATAAAACATGCAGGTTATAGAAAGAAGTTAATTTTATTATGAATTTAATCATATATTTATTTTTCTCTAAACAAACAAAAACCTTAACTTTTGACTCTATGCATCGTGCACTATGCTGGGTATTGGGAATCTAGCGATAAATGAAAAATCCCTGCCCCCAAGGAGCTCACTCTCTAATATAGTGTAAAAAACTGTAGAAAACAAATTTCAATACAATCAGGGTATGCATATGATATTATGAATGCATGGAGCAAGAAGCAATTAATTATGTTTTGGCTGGGACTGTGCAGGGATCATGGAAGGAAATGACATTTGAATTGTGATTGAAAAAATAAGTCGTTTGGCAGAGAAAAAGAATGTCTAGCAATGGGACTTTGGACAAGTCACTAAAACTATTTGGGTTAATGTTATTACACAAGAGTACAAGAATATATAGCTTTTCAGCCATCCTAGTATAGTTATTTATTTAGTTCTAAATCTTGCTACAGATTTTGGAAACATTAATTTTCTCTATTGTGAAAATGCTGGTTAAACATTGTAGGCAGTTTGTTGTAGCAAACTTTTCCCTCATATCTATTATCAAAGGAGGCCAGTCACCAGGGAGGATCAAACCATCAGAACTGGAATATGTAAAGTTCATGGCTGGCATCCCTAGTCTGCTCTTTGTAAGCTGTTTTCTAACTTGTTGGCATCTGCTCCCTTCTCCGGACAGACCCTAATGTTTCCTTGCCTTTTTATCTTTGCCATTATTAAAAATCTACCTTCCTGAATGATTTTTTTGTTGTTGTTTCTATATTAGTTTCTTCATGTTGGACATTTCTCAAAGAGAACAAAACTGAATGGTTCTTTCCAAATAGGATAACAAAACTTTGGAGCATCTTTGTGACTTGTGATTTGGTTTTAATTTTATAGTGGCATAAAGCCATAAAAAAGTGTGCATTCATGTTATTTATTAGTGTGATGTTTAGAGATAAAAATGAGTATTTAATTTTCCAAAGAACTTATGTTTGGCAGAGAATTATATTTCATTCTTTATCTTCAGACTTTTTTCTAACACTTATTAGAGTTTTTGTAAAGGTCGAGATAGAATCCCTTTGAACCATTGTTAGAGCCCGTTCCCAGAGATGGTTCTTGTGAAGAAACATGAGGTTTTGTTTGCCTTTTAAAGAATTCACTAGTTCTTTATACTATTGTGATTCACTGTCTGAGTGTAAAGCTATTTCAAGACATTCTTTGTGGACTGCTGTGTCAGATCTCCTTTATCAAACTATAGTGGCCCGTGGGGTTCCTTGCTCAATAATCTTGCATCTTTCTATATTTTGTGTGACAAATCCTGGTTATATTTTTGAAGCCAAACAGTATTATTAGATGTCTATGCTGCAATATTATGACCTTGGGGACAATTTGGGGACACACAGTCCACATGTTAATAAATGAATTAGAGACATGTTGCAATTATTTGGAAAAATCCAGGTCAAAATCTCCTTCAAGAGCTTAACAAGATATATCCAGATAATTGAGATTCTGAAGGTTTTACTTAAATCATTAGTAGAGACAAAACACTAGGTTCTCACTTTTTTGAGGGGGGCTCCCCTTATATCAGATCTATAGAAGATAATTAATAAAGGTTTTCAAAATTTTTATGATAGAAAAAACCAAAGAGATATGCAGTCCAACCTATCATTCTATATAGATAAACCAAAGTTCAGGGAGGTTAAGGGATTCTTTCTTGTTAGAAGGGGCAAAGGGGCCAGGAAAACTAGCTTGTCTTCTAATGGAAAATTCTGCCTTTTTACTACATCATGAGAGTTAATAATAATGCCACAATGTGTATGTTAATGCATTAGATGTTTAAAATGAGCAATGCACTTGATTGGGACATAGGCTATGGAGATCAACTTTGGGGCCAGTTCTGCCCAAGTAACTCAATTATGGTTCTTAAATACTCTTAACTTGTGAAAACTTCATTTTCTTCAGTTGTAAATCGGGGAAAAGTTTATGGGGTTGCATACAGTGTTAAGTAAATGTACAGTGCTCTAGCACAGAACTCAACATTGAATAGGCATTTAAAAAAATAATGTTATTAATAATATGTCTACTAATGATAGTACTTAAAGTGTCCCAAGCAGAAAACTTGCTATAGTAACTGCTCAGAAGACCTTGGCATAGATTATTTCAATGCTCTTCAAGAGACCATTATAACAAATTTTACTTTTCCTCTGTGATATCTTTCACAACTCTAATTAGACAATCATTTGTGTAATAATTTTCTCAGTGCCTTCTAGACTATACTTCTCAGTATCTATAGACTGAAAACTCCATGAGAACAAGTACTGGTCTGCCTTATTTACCATTCTACCTCTATGTCACTAAGCAACTAGCACAATGCCTGAAAAATGGACAGTAATCCATATGAGTATTACTAGCCTGTGCTTCCAACTCAGAAATGGCAAAGGGTGAGTGGAGTCAGGGAGGATGATGGAGGGAAGTGGGTCTTTGGAAGTCCACGCTGTGACTTACAAATGTAAAGCTATGTCCTACACCCAAGGCAGGTAAAGTAATTTGATTCAGTTTAGTATGGAGCCTTCACATGCACCTGAAAAAGCAAGAATTGGTGTTTTGCCAGATGCCCCCATTGCTTAGGGATACAGGATTGTATTGTGATACATGTATTCTGTTTTTTCCCTGTGCAAATTTGTATTCTATATTTGTATGCATTAATGCCAGGGGATTACCAACACTATAAGAGCATTCACTGTAGGAAGAAAGGGACTCTACAAATTTCCTTAAATAAATATTTTTATGTAAAATTTCTATGAAATTTTTATCGAGGGAGTCTATTCTTTTTAAGACTATCTGAAGGCTTTAGTATAGATGGTGTCATTTTCACAGGAACCCTTGCCTGTTTAGAATATTTGGTCTGGTCACTTTTCTAAAATGCACTTTCTCAGGATATTCTATCATTTTCTTTCTTTGAAATAGCTCATCAACTTCTTTGTAAGCTCCTTAATGGTTCAGAATGCTACTATAATTTATTTTTAACATTCCACCTCAGCAATTAGTTTTGGACTCTGCAAAAATGAAGATACTTAATAAATGCTTCTTGAATAAATGAATCCAATAAACTTAATAAATTCTCCTCTGAATCAAAATAAAAGCATGTGGTTGTGTTTCCACAGGAGGAGTTTCAAGTGGACACAGCCAAAAACAGAACTGAAAATTCAATTGACAAACACAAATACAAATGCATATAGACTAGCTATTTTACTGCAACTTCAGCACTGAACCTCACGATATAGAATGTGTTGTATTTCTCAATCACTTCTCATCTAGGGAACTTTCTTTTTGGCAGTGGGAAAATACTTAATATTGTATTGTTGAGATTGTGTGTTAGACAGTCCCCTCTCAAATTTATGTATTCATTGAAAACCAGCACCCCATAATGTCAAAACTTTATTTATGCTTAGAATGTATCCAGTTGTGTTAAAAAGTATCACTTGTCATTTCTGCCAGAACCAGTTTAGAAATTATCTATCTCTTGACCTGTTTGATATTAACTTACAGTAAATCTTATGTTCTATCTATCTCATAGCTGGAACTGCCTTTCCACACCCCACTGAATATGTTCAGGGTACAGAATATTCACTTTCAAAAAACCCCATAATGGACAGAGGAATAGAATCAATTGTGAGTGAAACAATATTTATGATTTATTTTATTTTGAACATATTTTCTTTTTTGAATAGTTTCAGGCTTAGAGAAAAACTCTGGAGAAAATAGAGTCGATATTTACCCACTGTAGTCACACCGCCTGGTTTCTGGTATTATCAACATCTTGCATTAGTGTGGCATATTTGTTACAACTGATGAACCAATGTTGGCATGTGAATATTAACCAATTCTAAAGTTTATTTTAGAGTGTACTCTTGGTATTATTATACATAGATTTGGATGAATACATTATGTCATAGGTTTGGACAAATGTGTAATGTCATATATCTACCATGAAAGGATAATACTGAATAGTTTAATTGCCCTAAAATTGCCCTGTGTTTCCCCTATTTACTCCCACACCTCCCACCTCCAAACCCTGGCAACTACTGATCTTTTTACTGTCTCCATATCTCTGCCTTTTCCAGAATGTCTTATAATTGCAATCATACCATATGTAGCCTTTTCAGACTGGCTTCTTTCACTTAGTAATATGTGTTTAAAGTTTCTCCTCATCTGTTCATATCTTGATAGCTCATCTCTTTTAAGTCTGAAAAATACACAGCCATATATATATATATATATATATATATATATATATATAAAATGATTATTTTCTAGTAACAAAGGGAGTTATTTGAGGTGTCATGTAGTGGAAAGAATAGGACTTTGGAGCCTGACAACCACAGGTTTTAAAAGTAGCTTTGCTGTGGTTTAGCTGTATGAGCTTGGGCAATTTACTAAAAATCTTAGAGCTGCAGTTTTACCATGTCTGAAATGAAAAACATTAATATCTAACTTGAAATGGTCATGATAAGAAAATAGCAAGTAAAGCCTGAGCACAGCACCTGATCATGCTGGCATCAACAGAGGCAGTAGCTGTGATGGTCATAGAAATAATAGTAACATGCACGACATACAAGGATATTGTCTTTTCAGTGATAAATGTCTACTTTTAATACATATCACTTATTTCATAAATACAGATAAACTAGAACAATAATGACTCACAATCAGATAAAGCTGTACAGTAAATTGACAAAAAATGCAATAAATGGAAAATAAAGGGCCTCAATCTAATACAAAGAAATAGACAAGCAAGACAAAGAGGGAATAAGGTGGGAGAGCAGTCCTTATTTAATTCACCCAGTTGGATAGGAATTTCTGAAATAGAAAGCTTTTTAAGGTGTCCATGTAATTTCTTGGTTTCAGGAAAGAAAAGTATGTGCACATGAATATTATCACATCCTGAAATTTTAAACTGCTTCATGTTTTCTAAGTATATGTATCTAATGTGTCTTCATAAATATTCCAAAACAGGTTTTAATTGAATCAGATTGTAGATTAAAAGGGGAGTAGAGGGTACCAGATTTATAGACTATTTA
The DNA here is from genome assembly GCF_040939455.1 of Microcebus murinus. Lineage (NCBI taxonomy): Eukaryota > Metazoa > Chordata > Mammalia > Primates > Cheirogaleidae > Microcebus > Microcebus murinus. The sequence continues at coordinate 56,370,320 of NC_134105.1, read as the reverse complement.
CAGATAGTCATCAGTCCTCTCTTTATTTCTTCAACCCTTTAAGACTGTAATATAAGCTTGAAAAATATTTGTGATTTTTAAATACAGAAAAATTGAGTAAACCAAAATATTTTCAAGCATGGATATTGGTTGCAATTTGAATTTGAAGTAACTAAGACAGAGCTTTGAGTCCCAAGACTTGGCATCAGTGAGTCTACTTTGGGGTCAGGGTAGGTGGGCCAATTAGTCAATGGATTCCTATGCCTGACAAGGCATAGGAATTCCTATGCCTGATTCCTATGCCTGACAACATAATATGTTGAGTTCAAAGAGAAAGAGAATTTACGAAACACAAGACTGTAAGGTAGAACCCATGATAATTTAGAACAGGAGTTGGCAAACTTTTTGTATAAAGGGCCAAATAGTAAATATTTTGGGCTTTGTAGGTCCTATGGTGTCTGTCACAACTCCTCAACTCTGATATTGTCATGTGAGCAGTAACTTACTATGATGTTGTTATGGAGTCTACATATTTGTTATTCAGACTTCAAAACAATCCTGCATGCTGGACATTATTATACATACTTTGGAGAAAAGCAATTTGTATTACAAAATTTAATGACATTTCCTAAAATCATACAAGTAATGTGCTGATCCTGGACTCAAACTCAGTTCATCATCTCCACAAAGTTAGTGTTATATCCACTCTGCCACGCAAACTCTCTAAAAGCAAGTAGGGCTCAGTGAAGATTTAATACTCCATATGTAGGTCAATTGCTACTCTTTGTTGCTGTAAATATTTTTATGGCTCATATTTCATTTGCTAATCAAAAATATTTATATCCTTTAGTTTCCTTTTCTTAGTAAAAATATATTTTTGAGTTCCTACTATGTGTTGGGTACTATTCTAGGTCATGGTGTACATCAGTAAAGAAAACAGATGAAGATATCCTTTATATACATATGGGTTTCTATTTGTCTTACTTTTTGTAAAGTATTTTCAAGATTGAGTTAGGAATGCATTATGTAAACAATATTAATATTTTCCTTAGAGAAAAACATAAAGTCATGTGTTATCTAATTATCATTCTACTATCCTAAATAAAGGTATAAAAAAGCTGATGCCTCAAAGTTATTACAAAGCAAAATGAGATCTCCATGTAGCAGATATTAACTGATATTTACTTTTTTACATTATTTTTTTCCTTTTACACTAAAAAAATCACAATTCTCTTTTAGAGCACATAGTAATGACATTATATTTGTTTTAATCAAAATTTAGAAAAATATGACTTAAAGAATAAAGCTTCTTGGTAGAAAGTTTTCTTGAAACCAAAAAGAAGAGAAAACAGGTGTGCTTATGAGCAAGTAGCAGAGAGAAAGCTTGTATGGCCTTTTCTAACTAGCAATAATAAAAACATGGGGTTCAGATTTATAATAAGACAGATGGAGTCTACATTTCAAAGTTGGGTATTTTTGCATTTATGTCTTCACAGGTTCAAACTGCTTTCTTAAAATGTGAAACTTGTGCTTACTAGTTTTCAGTCCTAGAGATACAGATTCAGCTTCCATGGAACAGCTGGATTTAATTAGAACCCAAAGTTCTGATTCCACTTGATCTGATTTCCCCATCTGTATAGAGTCATTACACCATAAATAGAGTAAACTATAACTTCCAGTTCAAACCAGAAAGGAACTGGCAATCACGGCTCCTGTTACTCAGGGGTCACTGAAATTTCTGTTGAACATCACAGCGCTTCCGTATGGGCTGACTCAATAGTTTAGACTTTTTCCGGCAATAAGTGAAGAAGGAAAAAAATAAGGCTTTTCAGCCATACATCTAATTGTTTATTTTTATTTGAAGATATTTAAAAATCTGAAGTGTCAAATTTGGGAATAAGATATTCTCTATTATCACCAACTTCTTGTACATTTTCATGTTTACTCATTTTGTTTCAGGTTTCGTATGCAAGATTATAAATTCTCGTGTTTTCTCTTTTTTTCATAAATGGGGTATTCAGTGGATTTACAGAATAAAAACTAGTAAGAGTGTGAAAAAGATCATCGTTTCCTTATCTCTTCGTTTTACAGATGTGGAGACTGAGGGTCAAAATGGTCTGACTTGCCTTCAGCTCATACATAAGGAATAAAGCTGCACATTTCTGAATTCTCAGCTAGCATTTATCTCAGCATGCAGGCTGACTAGACTAGGAAACCTTGCCAGCGAAAACATAACATTTCTCCACATTTATAGTCTGACTTCTTCTTATTATGTAATGCAAGTTCATTGTCGGTTTTACAAATCAAAGAATAAAGAGAAAAAGAATATTCACACCAAAACGATCACTGTTAAAGTATATTTTATCCTGTTCCCAGGTAATTAATCAAGCCCCACAGCATTATTATCAATGGCTAAATGGTATTTTATATAAGTGCACAACAATTTAAAGCGATATTTTATTGTTTGATAGGTTGTTTCCAATTTAGTTATATATGAATCCTATGGTGATAACCCCTGTGCATTGCTCTTTTGTACATCTTTGTTTATGTCCTTAGGATAAATTCTTTGAGTTGGCATTCTCAGGTCATCAGATAGACATTTGAAACCTTCTAATATGTGTTGCCAAATTGTCCTTCTGAAAAGGCTATACAAATTTACAATTATACTCTCAGAATATAAAAGTTTCGTTTTTCTGCATGTGCAGTTAATAATGAATATTATCCTCTCCTAATAATTTCATGTTTGAAGGGTAAAATAATATCACCTTATTTTAATTTATGTTATTTCGATTAAAATTAAAATTGGACAACTTTTCATATGCTTCTTGGACATTTGTACATATAGATAAACAACTATAGAAAGTGGTAAAATTTAGAAACTGTAGACAAGGAAAGGAATAATCAATTTCAGCTCAGAGGAACAGGGAATTCACTTAACAGAGTCTAGAAAGAGTCATTGGTAAATTAATTTGAAGTCTGGAACTGAACGGAAAAAATGAATTGAAGAAGTAAAAAAAAAAATAGGTTTCATTAAGAAAAGGTAATGGTGAAAACTGAACATGGTAGAGATATATAATGGTCAGTTAAAGACAAGTAAAAGTTTCCAAGTCCAGTCCTGTGAGTGAGTGACAAGAAGGGTTATGGTCAGGGCACCATTAAAGGTTCATGGAAAAACAAACTAAAGGAAGAAGAAACAAACCAGCAATTTCTGTGATCGAATCATAGATCTTTAGGGTCTATGGGAGAGACCCCTGGAGAAACTCTAACCTACCCATACAGTTTCCACATAAGGATAAGTGCTTGCCCAGCGTCTTGTCTTGTTAGAAAAGCAGGAAATAAAATTCAGGTCTCCTAATTCCCTGCTGAATGCACTCTGCACTTCACCATTTAATAAGACTAAAACATCTTCAAGCAAACAGAATTGTTATGTTTGCCCCTTGAATTAATCAATTAATTTCTCTGAAACTCAGTTTTCCCATCTTTAAAATGAGAGAATTGGACTAAATAAATGTGAACATCCCTTGCTTTTATAAAAATTATCGGATTTCACTGGCATATAGCTCATATTCAAGTTGTTTGTTTGCTGGGCTATGCTAATCTTTAAAAAATTTTTGTGTTTCTGTGCATATACATTTTTATATAGCTGAACTGCTTTCTTCCCTGTGGTCAGGTAATTCAGAAACTATTCTGCTTTTTGTTTTAAATTGAATTTTATGAACAAAATTGTTTCTGGGCCAAGATGATTTATAAGATATTTTAAACCCCAAAGCATTCTTTTTAAGAAAGTTATAAAGAATTGTGAATGGGGAGAGTACCATTTGACTACATATTTTTTCTGGCTCAAGAAAAACTAGTAGGATATATTAAATAGTTTTCATTGGAATTGAAGGGGTCCTCCATTGCTTTTCCCCATATATATGTGCATATATATAAAAAATACATATGCCTTACTGCCTATGCTTTTGTGGATAATCTTTGAATGAGCCATGTCATGACAATTTAATTTTCATGTTAATATATCAATAGCATAGCAACATGTATAATGTAGTGAGTATACAAACTGTCACAAGCCATGTTGTTTCATATGTGTAGGTGTGAAGTGAATGCTATAGTTCAGTGTATGGTGCAAATATGACAGAGATCATATGTTTGATTTGTGTACTTATTTCTTTCACCCCTAGCTGCAAATAGTGACATTAGTCATAAAGGTGAATAAAGGAATAACTGTACAGGACTCAGTATAAATCTGTCACTACCATGGAGAAGCTGACAAATGAACAAGAGCTCTCACATGAATCATTGGATGCTCATTGGGTCTTGTCAAGAGGGAGGAGGAAGCAAAAAGGAAAACAGCTTGTAGGCAGTTCATCTACTAGCACAGAACCAAAGTAATTCTATGTGGTTGCCAATGTTTATTGTGGCCAAATGATTACTTCTTCACCAATAATGAAGTAGATAAGGATGTGGGAAAGATGCACTGCTCTGCTTCCTTACTAGAGATGGGACCAATGCAAATTATGGAAATTGAGTGGAATTTTGGCTGATCGAATTTCTGAAAGTTATTTTATAAGTCTAAGTTAATGGATCCCTGAGTTGGAAAAGAATGATACTTTGTTCAGATATTTCAAAGCCCTAGACATTGTATCAGGGACCCAAGAATGGTGACAAGAGAAACTTTCCTATGCTTTAGGTTGGGACTCAGTGGAGTTTATGAAGAATGAATGGGATTGAGTCAAAAGAGCCCTGAACACATTTGGTTCAATATAGAGAATTCTGTTGTTTTTCCTTTTGCTGGATAAAGAAGGTATTCTATCAGCGTATCTTTTTAAATAAAGCTAATTTGACATGGCTAGAGCCAACACATTTTAAATATAAAGATTAGTTTTACTTAAGGTGAATACCATTTTCATAGCTAACTATTTTCTTAATGTTTTTACTCAGAGTCTGTATCTGTAATAATTATTACTAGAAATATTAATATATACAGGGACAATAATTTCAGTTAGAAACATTAATTCACTAGTATATAAGTTGTCTTCTTTTGGTGTCATTCATAACCTTTCGATATTTATTTCTCTTATAAAATTCCTAAAGAGCCCTCTCAGTAATGCGGCAGAAAAACAGATCAGTTTTCTTTCTGTGACTGAGCTATTACCTCTGGTCAAGGATAAACAGACTCAGTTATGGCCTACTGAGAAATTATATATATATTTCCAAACATGAAGAGAGAGGCCATTTTTCAAATGTATGATGCTCATTAATTATTTTTTATTCCTCAGACAGACTGTCTTGGTCTCTGGTACATATTCTATCTTAGGAGAGCCATTGATGAACCAATGTGTTAAAAGTTCTGACCTAAGATCAATGTTTCTCTCAATTGTCATGTTCTGTAGTTCTTAGGGAAAAAAGTCAGTTAATTTCTGGATATTTCTGCCACATTTTCCTAAGTAATGAGGGTTTAGGTCAGTTATGTTACAGAGCTAGTTATAAACTTCTATAATATGCTTCGTTTTCAAGAAGATATGTCAATTGTCAATTCAGACATAATATATGCATACCTACCAATTCACATCTACTATCCCTTAGGAGATTACACAAAAGAAAATGAAATGAAATGTTGCTTAAAAATTAATTTATATTATTCAGATACATATATATGAATACATATACATGCATATGTATATATGCATATTTATGCATATATAATATATATTCATGAATATATGTATCCAACAATATATATATGTACACACACACATCCAAGCACAAACACACATATATATTGTTGAAAATGGCAAAGAATCCATCATAGTCTAGAAGACCAAAATATTGTAATGGTAAACTCTCACATTTTGAGGCAAAGTGTTACTAGTATTTTCACTTCTCTTAGGTAAGACAAACAATAGAAGCCATAGGATAAAATTGCAGAAAGTAATTTTTCTTTCCTAAGAATGTTGCAATCCAAAAATACCTGCCTAGAGTTCATGACCTGTGCTTTACAAGATGGCCAAGCAGTGATTAAATATGGAACTTCCCAATCATTACTCAACTTTTCCACAACCCAAGATGTGTCAGCTGATTAACCCTCATTGAAATTTAATACCCATTTTTTCTATTCTACCTAATCTGTCAAAGAACTTGAGACAGTGTGAAGATAAATTTTAGCCTCTTACTTCCGGTATATTTTTCAAATGTCCAAAAACTTCAGGCTTAGTCACTTCCTCTAAAAGAAGTTAAATCTTACCATGACCCTAAAAAATGGTTCTATTGAATATTTTTTTAGAAAACAGAAAAAAACCCTAAGGTAATGATTTCATTCATTCATTCATTACTGCATTATAAAAAATAATTATTGAGAGACTATTTTTTGCTATTGTGGGAATGGGAAAAGCCACCTAATTCAGAGTATGTTGTATTCCTAAGGCTATGTTACATAAGTAAAAGTTACTATGGGATAAATAAAACTATTATTAAGTGCTTATGTTTCTTTATGGTTTCATGGATTAAAATTTTTGAGGGAACATTGCTGTCCTGAATAGTTAGTACATTGAGCTGCTATTCTCAAACTATATCATAAAATTTAATTTACTTAACATTCAACAAATGGGTATTCTGTGCATACTATGTGCAAAGAACTCTGAAAGTAGTTGCATTTTTCAAAAGTCAGAGAATGTGTGGTTGCTCTAAAAATAACTCCAAACTGGAACATAATCTAAGACTTCTGCTAGAATTGAAAAAAAGCAAAACTTAAAGACATGATTATTACATGGGTTGGTTTCCAATTTGGGTTTGAGGAGTTGGGTGCAAAAGAGAATGCCTTAATATAGATTGTCAAGGTAGCAAAATTGTATACAATTTAGAATCCTATAAATATGTAAGTGGGATGAGGACAGCCAGTAGGAAAATGACTAAAGAGGGAAATTGTGTAAGGGGAAAAAATAGTTCTTTCTAGCAGACTTCAGAATTCTTCATTTATAATACATGAACAGATAGTAGTCTGAAGAAATTGAAATAAGCCCCTGGGTAAGGATCTCTCTAGTATTAGAAATAATATAGGAAACTTCTGATCCCAGTGAATGTCCCTTCCATGTTAATAATAAGATGGTTACTTTTTATACATGTGCTAGGCTTGATGATATACACTTTGATACCTCTCCTACTTAAGCCTCACCACAGCTCAGATCTTTCCCATTTAAAAGATGTAGAAATTGAAGCATGCATTTTAATAACCTTCCCCAATATCTCACACTTATTATATTCATTCAATTGGCTATGTATGCATTGCATAGTTACCTGCAAGACACTGTCTCATAGTCTTGGTATACATGATGAAATAAAACAGACCCTATCTTCATGGAGCTTTCACTTTAGCAGAAGACAGACAATAAACAACTGTCATTAAAAAACAGAACAATGACAACAAAAAAGTAAATGATATATTAGGAAGCAATAAGCACTACAGAAAAAAGAAAAAGTGGAGATGGTAAAAAGAGAGATTGGGTATTGGAAATTGTGTTCTTAATGGAGTTTTAAGTGTAGGACTCAGTGAGAAAGTGAAATTTGAGGTGGGACTTGAAGGAGGTAAGAAGTTCTCCAGGTGGCCACATAGGGAAGAGCATTCCAGCCCCAAGGATAAACCAGTGCCAAGGCCCAAAGGTGAGACTGGTGTGACTGGAAAGGTATGAAAATCAGAGGAAGTCACAGAGTCACAAGGACCAAAATATTAGATTACAGGGCCATAGTAGTGGTTTTAGCTTTTGCTCCTGGTGAAAAGTAGAGCTCCCTTGGGCAACCTGGATATCTGCCATTGCCAGATGAATGGATGATGTTCTAAACTGGGTAAGAAGAGAATGCTCCATTGCTATGGGTTCCTTTCTCTGTGGCAGTGTAATGCTTTCCCATGGGAAGCTTATATCATATTTTCTATAAATAATAAAAATTGCCATCAATTGTTTATTGTTCATTTAAATTTTGTTTGATGTTTGCAAAATCCATGAGGAAAGCTAATGAATAACTTCTATTGACTAATTATGATTCCAAATCATATCAAATACCAGTCCTGAAGGCATTCTATTTACCACCAAATTAGTATGGATTGTTTCTGAAGTCTTACTGAATTTAAGAAAATTATAATATTTCTGGGCCTGAATTTGAGGAAGCTTGGAGTTTACAAATTACAGCAACCACCCACATGCATATACATTTGTGTTTGGATCATGATTGGAGTAGTGAGAATTTCAAGAATAACAGTATTCTTCTCTCTCTTTCTTTGAAGATGATTCTCTCCTCTATCCATCCTAAGAGTGGGTCTTGGAAACTTACAGAGTCAACATAATAGGCTAATGTATTTCTTTCATAGAAATTAGCCTACTACAACTGAAAAGTCAATGTAATACGTATCCAATGAAACTTTCTTGCTTCATTTTGAAATGTATTCTCAAATTCAATAACCAATTTTCCAACAGTTCATTTTGTTTTTCTGGCCTAAGACACTCCCACAATCACTATATCATCAATACCCTCATCATCACAGAAAACACATGTTGACTGAAACATAAGTTCTCTCCTATCCAAATAGGTTGCATTAATGTACTTTGGCAACTGTGTTGTGTAGACTTGTTGACAAGCTTAACAACATGGCAAGAACTTCATGGAAAAACTTCGGGTCAGGTCAGGGGAGGAAAAGGGCAAATATTTGGGAATTTGTGTCATTTAAAACCTCTTGGCCGGGCGCTGTGGCTCACGCCTGTAATCCTAGCTCTTGGGAGGCCGAGGCGGGCGGATTGCTCAAGGTCAGGAGTTCAAAACCAGCCTGAGCAAGAGTGAGACCCCGTCTCTACTATAAATAGAAAGAAATTAATTGGCCAACTGATATATATATAAAAAATTAGCCGGGCATGGTGGCACATGCCTGTAGTCCCAGCTACTCGGGAGGCTGAGGCAGGAGGATCGCTTGAGCCCAGGAGTTTGAGGTTGCTGTGAGCTAGGCTGACGCCACGGCACTCACTCTAGCCTGGGCAACAAAGCGAGACTCTGTCTCAAAAAAAAAAAAAAAAAAAAAAAAAAAACCTCTTATGTCACACTAAAAAAGAGGCTGCCTACTTCAGGCTGATCTGTTTTCCCAAAACAGAATAGCAATTCTCTCTGTTTGAAAAGATTGGCGACACCAGGTTCATGGTTTTACTCCTTTATCTGATCTCTTTTACTCCCCTTCTTGAACTTCACCTATTAACTTCTGAATATACTTAGTTCTGCCTAAAAGTCACAGTGATACTCACAAGCCCAATCCTAGATAAAACAGTGACTATCTGCCTAGAATTCTGCTGCTATGGTTCTCAGGAAAAGAAATATCAAAAGAAATGAGGTAAAAACATAGTTTACTTTTATAGAACAGATATTTGTAAATTGCCTACTGTAAGCTAGAATAACCATTTGTAGGTTCCCCACTGCATACTAAATACTGAAGCAAGAACATTGTACTGGATTAGTTCTAGTGAGTCTAGTGAATGAATGAATACTTAAACAAAGAAACAAAAACCCACTGCCCTAATTTATTTGTGATCACACTACCATTTAAAAAATATTTTATTCATAGAAAGCTGATATCACTCTTTCTAATCTTTCTCCACCTCCCCCAATTTTTTTCCTCCCTCTGTACCTTTTGCTCTTCTTTTCGTTCTCTCCTTCTCAACTTTAGCTGAATTACAATTCATTTATGCCTCTTTTTTTTTATCTTTCTTCCATGGTGTAAACATTTTACTATTGGTTCAAACCCTTTTGTCCTCCCAGCCCATTCTGCACTCATTCTTAGCAGTACTTACACCAAGAACAGTTGAGTTTGCCAGTGGGGAAAGGCACAGCTCTGCCAGCCTACCCCAGTCAATTCTGAGTGTAGCTGCACTGCTCTCCTGACCTGCAGGCTTGTTGGTTATTCTGATCCTGTCTCTCATTTGTATAGAGGCCAGAAATTCTGCCAAAATATGTGATGATGACAAATGGGAACTTGGACAAAGCCATCAGGTAAATGCATTAACTCACTGTACTTCCTAAGGCCCCAAGCATATGGATCATTCTCAGGAAGAGCTTAGGGAACATAAATTAGTGAACCTCACAGAAAAGTCCTATTGAGTGAACCTAGTGCTTCTTGTTCCAGTGGCATGTCATCCTTGTCACCTTTTTTAAATAACCCTAGAACAGGGGTCCTCAAACTTTTTAAACAGGGGGCCAGTTCACTGTCCCTCAGATGGTTGGAGGGCCTTTGGAGAGTGCGGCGCACATTCCACACATGGGCACTGTGGGCCCTGGCCAAGCCAGCTGCTAAGCAGGACAGGCAGCGGCTGGCAGAAACACCCAGCGGGCCTGATAAATATCCTCGGCAGGCGACATGTGGCCTACGGGCCATAGTTTGAGGAACCCTGTCCTAGAATATCTGAACTATTCTTATCCCACATCTCCACTCGGGCAGAGGCCCTGTGCTGCTGAAACAGAAGCTTTTCTGCATTAAAGTGCATCGTCGAGTCTGCTAGGCAGCGTCACCACACCTCCCTGCATTATGTATGACTAGTTCTGTTACTGATGTCATCCCACTCTGCTCGTGGCACTTCTACCCCAAGTTCAAAACTGAGATGGTGATTTTTTTCCCCATATACATCCTGTGACAGTCTGGAGATTTAAGAAGTGGAATGAGTGCACCTCTTCCAAGCGTATTCTGTTTACGTCGGGGTCATTTGGTTGCAAATAAAATTCCTATGACAGGAAGACTGATTTCAAGAATACATAGAAAACCCACCACTGGGTCACTGGCATGCTTCTCCCATGCACTTCTGTTAGGGTGTGTTTTTTTGTAAGCAAAATGTTTTTATACACTGATAGACCTGCTTTATCGGGACTTCATTGTTTTTTTAACGTAGTTCATAGAGCTTTAGCTTCTCAACCTTTCATGTGTCTTCAGCAACTGTCTCATTTTTTATGAGATACATATGTATATCAGCTATAACACACTGTCAGTGAACAGTGGTTTTCAATCAAATAGGCTGTCAGTAAAGCTGCTTCACTAACAAGAAAGCTGTCAAGCTGTGACAGCTGCTGTCTTTGCTACCCAAACAATCTGTTCTGTGCTAATGGTGACTTGTGCACTCCCATTTATTATACAGTCGTAATGAGCAGTGTCCTCAGAAACACAATCTGAGTTAGTGGATTTACATACTTTGTTGTGTGGGTTCTGCAAAATCAACACCAGCAGAATTAGCAGCTGGTTTTCTAAAGATTTTGGAGGAACTTTTTTCTTTCAGAAGTTTTGGTTCATTATCCAATGGTAAGGAGTCATTCACCAACCATCCCATAAGCCTCTAATGAGTTCATACTCAGTGTCCAGAATTCTTAAGTAATGGGGACACAAGAAGATATAAGAATAATATATGTTTTCACCCATTCTTTTCCATCTATTCATATAGCAGATATTTGGTCATTCCAAGTTAGATTGGTTAGACATTGTGTTCGAGTAAGAAGCTTTTAATATTTAAGAATAAATGACTTCATAATTTTCCATCCTGAAGTTGAATATTTAAGCTCTTCTATATTTGCTATTGAGATAATTTCCTCTAGTCTGATACTGAGTTATTAAAGAAGAACTTTATTTTTCAAGTGACTGTCTCCTTGGGAGAGATTTAAATTGGTGAGAATATTCAATTCAAAAGACTTAACAGTCACCAACTGCTTATCATGTTCTATCACTTTTGTTAAGAGAGGAAATTCCACCATTAATAGAGGCCAGGATATTCTGCTCATGTTGTTTCCCAGGCTTGAATCACTAGGGGAAACTAGAGAAGGGTGTGAAGGAAAATAATTCCCTTCAACATTCTGAGACATCAATGTATTTTTGAAGCCAAGAGCATTGTTTCAGTTTCAAGGGAGCTCCATGTTCCAGGCAGATTATAGGTCTGTACCCATGAATCTCTAAGAACCAAAATTTACATACTGTAAAGCTCTCTCCGTGGCCAAGATTTCTTAACTCATTGTTACTGCCATGTGGCCACACATCAACCAAGAGCAAATCCTACTTTGCATGCATTTAGCACATAATTTGTTCCTTCACAGGTTAACACATACTAGAAACTCTTAGCCAGACAGCAGTGCATTCATGTTGCAAACATTACTTGTTCTTACAGAATAATAGAAGATGCATAGTAGGCCTGTAATTGTGACTTGTAAAGATAGGCAACACATAGGCTGCGATTGGGCATTCAAGAAAAGAAACAGAGCAGGTCTGCCTCCATCTGTGGATGTTTGTTTGCAAAAAGAGTAGTAATCTTCCTTAGGACTGAGAGGAGGAAATGTTGCTAGGATGAGTAGCCAGATTTTTCTCCTTGGAAGTCCTGATTGGCTTTCTGTTCTCTCATCCCTTCCCTCCACCCCTCTGCTAACACATAATGAAGACACTCTGAATAAAATGCACATCTCCATTCATGCTGCCTCTAGTACTCAGGAGCATTAATGACAGGTGTTTGTTGGGCCTATACCACATTACTTGGCAGGTCACAAACGCCTGGAGCCCAAACACAAGTGAGTAATGGTTGGTGACTCTAATTTCCCTCTTCACCAGCAGTGCAATATATGTTCCAAGAAAAGGTTTTAATATAGTGGTATCCAAGGACTATGCTTCACCTTCCAACTTCCTGAACACACGCAAACGTATTCTTTCACTATGCTGCCAGATCATCATACATACTCATCCACACGCCACCTGAAACACAGAGATTGAGAAAATATTGACAAAATGTCTTCAGCAAGAGCAGCAACAAAAGGAATAGCAGCAGAAAACCTTTGTGCTGAGAAGGAGCTTTGTTGAGCCAGCTCTTTATAGCTACACACTGAAGAATTGTGAAAATGCTCAGTAATTGCAAGTCTGTTTTTCAGCTGATGAAAATCATAAAGCATAAACTCACCTAGTTGGCAAAGCCTGTGATTGGGTATGGGGCACTCATTCTGTGTCCCGTTTTTTTTCTCCCCTCCACATTTATTTATCTTCAAATATGCAGAAGCATTCTATGCAAAGATGGTCTATATTTCTGTTATTCAGACTGTACTCTGAGCACCAGCATATGAGGCAGAGAAAATGAACCTGTGTTTCCTTTGACACAATGGCACCTAAAAACAAGAGGCTTCAGCTTTCGTGTGAGAATATAAATTTGGAATGTAGGCTCGGTATTTTTATTTTATTCCTCCCCCCTTGTGACAGGTGAAATGAATATTAGCATAGTTGTTAAAAATTACAAAACATTTTTTCTCTTAGTACTTAGATACTGTGGTATTATCTAGTAAAAGATTTTGAATACGGGATATAAAGGGATTTTGAAAGAAATCCAGAAAATGCTAATGGCTAGCAATATGGACACATGTGGAAACATATGGGAGATGCCATCATATGTTAATAATGCTCCTCTCTGAGAATGTGAAGGATTATTCAATTCAAAGGTATGCCATTCATAAGATAGTAATGGTATAGAGTATGACCTTAGACATCTTATTTCTCTTTGCCTCAGTTGTAGAATGGAAAACATAATAGTACTTACAGAATTGTTGTGAAGATTCAATGAGTTGACACCTGAAAGTGCTTAGAATAGTCCCTTGCACAGACTAAGTGCTCAATCCATGTTCCTGTTACTGTGCAGGTCACATGCTACTTGGAGAATCAAACATCAAACAGAAATTCATGTCTTTGAGTCCCTTTCTTGAGCCAGACGCTTGCTAAATGCTTTATTTTCATATTCTCTAATCTTTACTGCAACTCTACAAGGATGAGTTGATTCCCATTTTACAACAATAAGCAGGATAACGGAGGTTAGACAACTTGCTCAAAGCCATGTAGAATGTAAATCCATTCCCAAGCTATACCATGTTGCCTGCTAATAGGTGTCAAATGATCCACATGATAAGATCACACTGGAGGGAGGGAAGATGCACCATGGAAGGATTTAGCAGGACTTTAAAGAAGAGGTGGTGTCTTAACTGAGATGAAAAGAATGTGCTCTTATAATGAAATTAATTGAACACAGACAGCCATGTCTAAAGTGCTTGTGGAATAATCTATGTTTGTGAGATAGTGAGAATTTCTGAGTGAGACAAGCTTGGATTAGAACCCAGTTTATCAGCTAAGTGAATGTGGGAAGATTATTTAACCACTCTAACTTCAGCGTTTTCATGTAAAAGATAAAAATAATATAGCACCAGACGTACCGAGTTCTTAAATAAGATAATGCATCTAAGGAACTATTTTTGGCACATAGTATATGCTGGGTATAGATTAATTATTATTGCTTATATTCAGCTAGGGACTCTGCATAGGAGAGACTGGGGTCCCAGTGCCTGGAGACATCCAGTAACGTGGGTTAGGTGACCTGTGTAACTCCTTCACATTCTATTTTTCAGATGATGCTTCCTTTTCTTCCTTTTCCTCTTCTTTCTTCTCTTTTTCTCCTTTTATTCTCCTTCTCCTCCTCCTTCTTTTAGAGTAAGATATACATAGTAAATATTAATTAACCATGGTGACATCAACGGGACTGCTTCTCTATTTTACCTTATTATGATTATAATTATATATAGCATATAAAACTTTTATATAGATTTCTATGTAATTTCTATAATTGGTGAACATTTAGACTTTATTCTAAGAGGATTTCATGATGCTAAATTATATACATAGAGATAATTGGCACTCTAAAGCCTACCTCATTTAAACTAAGCCTCCCTTTAATTTTATATTAGCATATTACCCTTTATATAAGAATATATAATTGAACATATGATCAAATAATAATATAGGAATAGCCTAACTCTTTGAAAGGAATTTGTTTTATTCAATTGTAAATGCCCTAAAGTTCTAGGACATGTAAGTTACTTAATGAATATTTGCTTTGAATAAACATGGAATTTGATAATATGTAATAATGTCCTGGGATATTTGGTATGATAGACATATGAGTATGAAGGAAGGGCAGATCAAAATAGTTCAAATCAATGGTATGTGCTCAGATTCATACATTATAATACTAGAACTCCATGACTCTGAGAAATATTGTTAAACCCTGTTTTTCCTCACTGTCATAACAAGGGAGCAATGAAACAAATGTCTTTGCTACTCTACCATGAATTTCATACAATACATTTTTCCTTCTGTACCCTACCCCATTCCCTATATAAATACTCACAAGGATCTGCATACTCCAGTCTTTTCTGTGACTTCAAAGTATTGGGCTACTATAATAAAAACAGTTCCTTGGATATATGGCAAAAGAGTCCACATTTTACAGTCAACTGATTTTAAATAAAGTGCCAAGAACACACATTGGGGAAAGATTACCCTCTTCAGTAAATGGTGCTAAGAAGATTGGATATCCACATGAGGAAGAATGAAACTAGACCCTTACCTCTCTTCATATACAAAATTAACTCAGATGAACTAAAAACTTAAATTTAAGACCCACAACTATAAAACTACTGGAAGAAAACATAGAAGAAACACTTTAGGAAATTGTTCTAGACAAGAGTTTTATGGCTAAGATCTCCAAAGCACAGGTAGCATAAAGAAAAATATATAAATGGGACTGTATTAAATTAAAAAGTTTCTGCACAGCAAAAGAAACAACAGAGTGAAGAAACAACCTACAGAATGGTAGAAAATATTTGTAAACTATTCATCTGACAAGGTACTAATATCCAGGATATACAAGAAACTCAAACAATTCAACAAAAAAAGAATAAATAATTCTGTTTAAAAGTGGACATTGTAGAGGGGAAAGGCATTACTCTAATCCTCACTTGGGTGAGGCAAAGACACAAAATGTTACCAAAATGTTTGTGCCCTCATAATATCCTGAAATAAAAAAAATTAAAAAGTAGACAAAAGACATGAACAGATATTTCTCAAAAGAAAATATACAAATTACCAACAGGTTTATGAAAAACTGTTCAACATCACTCATCATCAGGCAGATGCAAATCAAAACCACAATGAAATATCATTTTGCAGCAGTTAGAGTGGCTGTTACTAAAAGGACAAAATTTAACAGATGCTGGCGAGGATACAGAGAAAAGGGAACTCTTACACACTGTTGTGGGAATGTAAATTAGTACAGTCATTATGGAAAGCAGTATGGAGATTTCTCAAAAACCTAAAAATAGAACTACCATATGATCCTGCAATCCCACTATTGGGTATTTATCCAAAGGAAAAGAAATCAGTATATCAAAGGGAGACTTGTTCTCTCGTATTTATTGAAGCACTATTCACTATAGCCAAGACATGTAATTGATTCCATATCCATTCATCAGTGGATCAGTGGATAATGAACATGTGATATATAGATATATATATATATATATATATATACACACACACACATATATATACATGTATATATACACGTATATACATATATGTGTATATATACATGTATATATGATATATATACACACACAGATATATATTACATATACATACATATATATGGAATACTATTAGGTATAAAAAGAATGAAATTATGCCCTTTACAGCAACTTGGATGGAATTGGAAATCATTGTGTTGAATGAAATAAGCTAGACACAAAAAGACAAATTTTCATGTTCTCACTCATGTGTGGGAGCTAAAAAAAAAGAAAAAAGTTAATCTCATGGAATTAGACAATAGAGTGATAGATACCAGAGGCTTGGGAGGGTGTAGAGATGGATTTGAGGGGTTGATAAAGAGAAGTTAATCAGTAGAAAGAAAAAATTATAATAATCTATAGCAGAGAAAGGTGACTAAAGTTAACTACAGTGTATTATATATTTCAAAAGAGCTGGAAGAAAAGACTTGAAATGTTACTGACACATAGAACTGATAAATACTCAAGGTGATACACACCCCAGATATCCTGACTTGATCATTACACGGTCTATGCATATAACAAAATATCACATGTACCTCATAAATATATACAAACATCTGTATCTACACACAAAAAACCCTCTTAGATGCTCCAAGAACATTTTTAAATACTACCTACCTTATTGCTAAATGGAACATATATTCTATGGTTGTTATTAAAATCTCCACTGAATAAGATTCAGTTATGAAAATAGTCATTTTTGCAAATTTAAAAATAGGAACAAACTATGTTAGCTCAAAATAGTACAGACATCCCATAATATTGACTCCAAATATACTATGAATGTCTGAAAAATATTATTCTATGGTTAGAAAATAACCATGAGAATATGATAGAATCTTATGGAACCTTCTCCCAAAACAGAGAAGCTTTTCTTTTGATGGCAGTGATTCAATGCTACTTCCTGTCAACTCCATGATTAACTTTACACCAATAGTAATTCTATGTTTCTAGTGTTTTGCTCATAACATGGAATTTAATTTACCTTTACCTTTCATAAAAATGCTTCTCATTTTGATAAATAAACATAAACACTGACAGACATGAAAATGAAATGGTTTAATAAAGACTAGAAACACAGGAAATCCACATGAAAGAAGTTGCTGATTACTAATTTCTCTACAACTAATTAAAAATAGAACCGATTTTCTTCATGTCTCTTGGATTTTTTATTCCTTCTACTATTTACTTTGTCTTTTGGCAAGGGCAACAATATTTCTTCTTCAGAACTTACTGTAACACATTTTTAAACAAAATATTTAGTTATTTCCAGGTCTGCCATAACAATACTGCTCTAAGGATTGCTATTCAGAAAATATTTACAAGGTATAACAAATTCATCAATAGCTATATAATATAGAATATTATATGCACATAAGAAATATGGAGAGCACTTATTAAATACCAATTACGTCTAATTTTGATTTAGTTTGTCTTTGAGTGTTTGTTTTCTTTTTTTAACATTCTCTGCTTTTATACCATGATATATTTCCCAGAGCAAGAATCTAAAATATTTATTGGTATTCAAGATACCATATGAATAGCATGATTTAGGCAATCTGAAGCACTCATACAGTGTACAGTAAAAAAATAAATAAATAAATAAATGACACCAATATTTACAACACTCTCTTTCAATCCTGAAATCTCATTCCTTACCCATGACATTGATTAACATCTTTGTACAGGTGACTCAAACATTCGTAACCCCAGGCCAGCTTTCTCCTCGGGGCTGTAGACCTTTATACGCATCTCTTCATCTGATATTGACTCTTGGATGTCTCAAGAGCATCTCAAACTCCATATGTTTCCAAACTGAATTTAGGATTACCAGCCACCTGCTATCATTAACCACTTACAGTGTTCTACACTGGACTGCAGAGATCATCCATCCAGTTGTGCGAGTCAAAAAGCCAGGAGTAATTTTTAACATCCCCATCTTCCATTTCTCTCATGTCCCATCACCAACTCTACTCATTTTGCCCCTTAAATAATTCTCTTAAACCCTTTCTCATCTTGCATCTCTACTACTATAACTCTATTTTCTACACGGCGAATTCAATTGCTGCAGTATGTTCTTAATCTTTCTTTCCTACCCTCTCTAGCTTTCCTCCAATGTTAGATGCAGGCTGCAGCCAAAGTGACAGTGATAATTTAGTTTGGGTTTTCTGTGTTTTGTGTGTGGGGTTTTTTTGAGCTAATATTAATAACTACTGCCTATGTCACTTTTCTGATACCCTAAGTAAGAACAGTCAAAACCAGGTATTCTTTTCTCTAATACATCACTGTCTTCTGGTTTTTAATATCCCATTTTCCTCTTAATATCTATCTGAACCGGCCACTAAGATTTCAGCAATTTTTCTGTGGATCTCTCTCCTTTCTACCATTTAATCATCACTAACTCTTTTTTTTCTGCTGTCATTCATTCATCCATTGTTCGTCAATTATAAGACTTAAACAAGTATTTTTTTTTCCTTGACTTTTTGAGCAAACTTGATTTCTTATTCCTGCCTAGGCCTTTTAAACTGCCTTTTAGATCTTTGATTCTGCAGCAATATTATTGAATTCCTTGTCTACTGCTATCCAAAGAGATGGAATATTCTCTGTATAATAAGGATCCTTATTTCTTTTTATTTACTAATAACGTCTAAGGGCTGTCTATTAATAAAGGCACAATTTGGATCTCAGCAATCAAAACTATCTTTTACGACTATGTAATTAGCTAAGTCTAGCCCCAACTTGAGACTACAATAGTGTGGAGTGACTCTTAAAATCTGTGGACAAGTCTGGTGTTTCCAATGTTACTCCTTCATAGTCTTCTCTTTCAGTCCTGAAATCAACTCAAAACATAAAAGAGAAACAGAATCTGTGGCAGCTGCACTAGCACCTTCTACCTATTTGGGAACTCAAGATTTCTATGATTTAAAAGGATCTGGCCTTCCATCCTATAGATTTGGCTGCAAAACACAGTAACAACATTGAAGATTCCTTTCTCATCTATGTTACTAGGCCACATGTGCCTGTGGAGTTCAAACTTAAACATTAGCAGCACACATGACAGCCAGTTTGGCTGGCATCTGCAAAGGCCCCCTGATGCTACCTGTGTTTGGGCATGGTTGGCATGGCTTATGTTGCCAAGAGCATTTTGCTGAGCCACCCACTGGGTCCACCTGCTTTTTGTTTAAGGTCAGTCATGGCTCACCTGCTTGCTCAGGCCACTCCTATAAAAAGTGACTATTTCTATGTAATATGTCTGATATCTGTAGAATAATATTACAGCTACTGTCTCAGGACAAAGACCTACAAGCTAATATGAAAATCCCACATGGCCCACACCTAAGACCAAAAGCTGCATTCTTTGTCAAAACAGTTCAAAGACAGCCACATAATTATAAAAATAACCCTCATAGTGCCTATAACTCCAGGTCCAAAACAACCTGGTTCCTCCCAAAACCTTCATCTGTGAATGATTATTTTGCTCCTTAAATTCCTCTCCTTGTCTATAGACCTCAAGGTTTCTGGCCTTTAGGCCCAGTGCTCTAGATTGTAACATTCAGTAGAGGTGAACATAGCTTGCAGTCACAGATGCAACTAGAAATCCCCAGGCCTCTCCACACAGGCTGCCTGCTTTTCTAAAACTTACTCCATGGAGACACTTTGCAGAGTTGATGTCCTTCTGGCAGCTATTAAGAGCTACCCAAGAGAAAAGAGAGTAAAGAGCTTATCTATAAATGGCCCTTTCCTCTCCAGTACTTGCAAATATCGGTCGTTCTTGTTTCTTTGGGTGGGAGTGAGCAAGGAGGTGGAGAGAAAACAAAAAAGTAAATGAAAATCTCTCCTATATCCTTAATTTTCCATGAGAATAAACAATTCTCCTTAGCTCCCACATTTAGCTAACTCCTTCCCCCAGGACTTTTCATTCCTGTTGAAACTGTCGTAATTCAGGCCTTGACTCCTGAACTGAATTGAGCCTATTTTTGCACTTTTAAACTCAAATTTTTCCAATCCACTCTGCCCACAATATAATCACAAAGGATTCAACTTTAGACCACAGAAAAATCACAACAGTACAATTAATGGGCCTTTGAAATCACTGACTGAAAAGTTAAATACTGTAAATATTAAATCTGTGACTGCCAAGGGACGGTAATATATAATTACTAAAGAGATGGCAAAGAATCCTGGTGGCATCCACTGATGGCAGGAAGCTCTAGGTATAGAAAGATAAAAGCTAGTTAGAAAAGTAAGATCCCGTAAGTTAGACTGGGCACGTTGGATCAAATTCACGGATTACAAAGAAATCAGTTAAGAAACAGGGAACTTTAAACTCTAGTATTGCTGTCCATTAAATTAGCACAAGCAATATATAATTTGGCACAAGCTCAATTTCAATGTAAAAAGTGTATAAATTAAAACTTATTAAAGATACTTTAAACGACACATGCAGTTATACTTATTTCATAACAAATACCTTATTAATTAATTCATAAAATTGAATAAATATTCAGAGAACCTTACCATAAAAGCACTTAATTGTTTGATAGGAATTTTCACCTATTACTTCATTATTTTCACTTCACCTATAGACATAGTCTATTAAAGAAAAAATAATCTTGAAAACACTTTCCCATAAGTTCACAGACCATGTATGTAGTAGGAAAACTATAACTCATTCATTTGTTCACTCACATAATAAATATTTGTAGTGTTCAAAGTGTGGTTCTAGCTGTTAAGACTGATATAGAGTAAATAGTCCATAAAAGTTTGTTAACCTACAGAATAGAATAACAACATTTTCATAAGTAGATAAACTCTAAGGTAGATTTCATAAGGAATAAACTCAACCTTAGATACTAAATATATCTAAGATATATAGATAATAACATAATTATTAATAATGGTGGTATAATAATATATGCTATATTAGTATACAGTTATACATATGTTCTATATATAATAGTATAATATAATTTATATAAAATAGTACTTTGGATATATGTAATGTTTTTTATTAATAGTATTATTATAGAAATACAATAATTCCAATTTATATCAGATATAAATATCATTAACAACTATAGATGACATTGTCATAAGAGTAAAGCAAAAGATGAACTAGGAATCAAGTACATTGTAAACAATAGAATGGTATATCAAATTATTATATCCAAAGTGATCAACTGATGGCAAGTTAGTGGTTTTTAAGAAAAAATTTATCTAAATGTGTACATATATTTATGTATATATACATACATGAATATATAAATGTACATGCATGCATATTCATATATATGCACTCATATTACATTCATCAATAGAGAAATTATACTAGAGGATTTGAGGAAGGTATGTGTTTGATACTTACCCTGCTATTCCAAACAATCACTTGAATCAGGACAACAGTAGTATTTTTGTGATAACACCTCATTTTCAAATGCTTACTGTGTATCATGGCCTCCTTGTCCTCATTCTTTACATGCATTCTCTCATTTAATTGTCACAGTCTTTGAGGTAGATTTTCTCATTTCTGTATTACATAGGGAGGAATTAAAGTTTTAAAATGTTAACATACTTGCCCAGTGTCCCACAACTAGTAAATGGTCATAAACTAAGATTCTAATTGAATTGCTCCTTAGCACCAAAGCTCTTAACTGCTGTACTATGTGGATTTACATAGTTAGGAATTTTTCAGATAAATGCTTTTTTGTTAATTCTTGTATGATTTTTGTCTTTCAAACCCTCTTTTGTCCACTGAAGGTAAATATTACCTGGATCAGAAATAAGACTATTGGGAGTCGACTTCACCTGATAAGTTATGATTTCATTCATATTTAAGTTCTGGTTAATTTTATTTTTCTCTAACTAAATGTGAATTTTTATAAGAAAATGCTATTACCATCCAAATTATCAATTAATATATATTGATTACCCACTGGATACAGAGCTCTATACTAAATTTCAAGGATGAAAAATGAATATGGAGTTGTTGATATTTTTTAATATAAAAAAATTGGTGAAGAATTAACATCTAAGACTTGTGGAAATGCATTATGCCAGATGAGAAGAGAATTCTTGTTGAAAGATGACAACTATTCTTAATGTTTACAAAAATGTGAGAATTATTTTTTTAAGCTACATGTCTTTGTGTTTAGGATGTAAACAAGCTGACATCTCAGAAAACTACTTAGCTTTACTTAGCCTAGCAGAAAACTTCTGATCATCTGATATCAGGGTCCCCACTGAAGTGTCTTAACAAGCCTACAGCATTTTAAATAATTGAGAAAAAACAATTTACTTAAATATTTTGAAATGAGCTTGTTTAGTTTAGCTAAGAAAACTGAAAATAAAATTTGATGAAAATTAGCAAAAAAAACAAAAAACTGGACACTGTTTTTTGACATTGTTATTAATCCCATATAAATATTTGTTTAATCAGGCAACGTGGTTAATCACCAAGGTGAAATTGAAAGTTACCAACACTGAATGCTGGTGTAAAAGTTAATAAATTCAGCTCATAATCATTATACACATGCTAGTTATAATAATTTACTGTCCATACCAAATCTTTATAAGCATTGTAATTAAATATAAAATGCACATTAGAATTATAATGAGTAATTAGGGCAACATAACTAATATGCATGAAAGTCCCAAAGCTCATTAAAATGTTAAAAGACAAAACCTGTTCTACCTAGTGTTTTTGCATATTTTCTATAGCTAAATGAATGCCAGTGGAATCTGTGCATTGTTTCACCATTTTTAGTTTTTATAAGTTATGCATTGAAAATGCCCTGGAAACATTTGGTTCAGTTACCAAATACAGGTTTATTTCTATTTTGGAAGAAACAGATCTCTCTCTCTGTCTCTGTCTCTCTCTCTCTCTCTCACATACACACAAACACACACACACACACACTCTCTCTCTCTCCTCCCCCCCCACACACGCGTACACACATAGAAACCCACATCAAAACAGATTATTGGATGCTATTACTACACCACCTCATAGGATTACTTCAGGAAGAAGAACATAAAACCATAATGGACTGTTATTTTATGGGGCACACAGTGGAACACTTTGGAAAGAGCTTGCAAATAATAGACCCAATGGATAGCATCATCTTGACCAGTCTACACATTTTACAACTTAGTCATACCTCCTACTATGAATTTTCATTTTAAAAAATGGTGAACTGCAATTCAGTCAGTGAACCCACATTAAGCACTTAACTAAAAATGATAACAAAAACAGGGTATATTGCTTCTGACACTTTCGTTCTATGTCTTTTTTAGAAACAATACATAAACTGGTTCTAACATGCATGACATACACAGATCAACTTTCCAGTTAATTTAAAAAACATATCTTGCAATTTACATACAGTGTGATTAAATTACTTTGATTCCTAAATACATTTCAGGTTCAACTAATAACAAAGATTTCTAGTTAAAATAAATGGTTATTTCCTTAACAAGCATATCCATTTATTTGATGAACATACAGCTCTATATGTCTAGACTGTATAACTTTTTAGGGAAATTTTCAGTTTTAGATTCAATTTTAGATAAAATATATACATAAATTCTGCTATTTCTATATTATTACTCATGAAAATTTATTCATTGAAACATACTTTGAAAAGTAGACATTATTAGAAAATGGCATTGATGTCAATATTTAGTCAAATAATACAAGTGTATTTAGTTATCACTTATGCATTACATGGACATATTAAGACTATCCACATTAAATACTAACTCATTGAAATTTAACTGTATTGAGTTGGAAAAGCCTAGAGGGTAAATTATAACAAGATCATAGCACTGTAGTATTTTGCAGAGATAATGAATTCATTCATTGTGTTAATTTTTTCAATAAATATTTTTATAGACAACCCATAGAATGGAGAAAATATTCACATACTATACACCCAATAAAGGAGTAATATTTAGAATCTACAAGGAACTCAAACACATCAGCAAGAAAAAAAATTGAAAAGTAAGCAAAATACATTATTTAAAAGAAAATATACAAATGGACAATAAACATATGAAAAAATACTTGACATCACTAATCATCTGGTAAATGAAAATTAAAACAACAATATACGTTACCCCTGTCAGAATGGCCATTATTAAAAAGTAAGAAAACATAAGTGGACATATAGGAATAACATTTATTGGGTGTTGGGCAGGTGGGGGCGGAGGGGATGGGTATATACATATATAATGAATGTGATGCACACCAACTGGGGGATGGACATGTTTGAGGCTCTGACTCTAGCGGAAAGGGGGGACAAAGGCAATATAGGTAACCTTAATATTTGTACCCCCACAATATGCTGGAAAAAAATAAAAAATAAATAATAATAAAGAAAACAATAGGTGTTGGCACAGATGTAGCAAAAAGGGATAGCTTATGCACTGTTGGGGGAATGTAAATGTGTACAACTTCTATGGAAAACAGTATGGCAATTCCTCAAAAAACTGAAAATAGACTTACCATTGGATCCAGCAATCCCACTACTGGCTATCTACCAAAAGGAAAAAAAGTCACTTTATCAAAAAGACACCTACACTCGTATGTTTATCACAGCACAATTCACAACTGCAAAGATAATAGAATCAACTTAAGTGCTCATCAAATGATTTGCAGAGAAAGATAAGACACACACACACACCCCGTGAAATACTACTACTACTAATAATAATAATAATAATGATAAAATAATGTCTTTTGTAGCAACTTGGATGGAACTGGGAGCCATTATCCTAAGCAAGGTATCTCAGGAATGGAAAAGTCAATAAATACCACATGTTCTCACTTATAAGTGGTAGCTAACCAATGCATATGCATGGTCATAAAGAGTGATATAATGGATATTGCAGACTTAGAAGCAGGGATGGTAGAAGTAGGTTGAGAGATGAAAAATTACCTATCGGTTACAATGTACACTATTCGGGTAACAGGTACACTAAAATCCCTGACTTTACCACTGTACAATTCATCCATGTGACAAAAAAATCATTTGTACCACCTAAATCTATTAAAATAAATAAAAAATAATAAAATATAAACAAAAACAAGAAAATAAATAAATAGAAAATTTAAAGTATTGACTTAGAAAAACACAAGTCATGACACAGCATTGGCAAATTCCTAATTCTGCTACAGCCTGGAGTTTCTCTAAGGCAGGAATCACTTTAATCTATCACTGACCTCTAGCATTGAGTAAATAAATGTTTAAAAGAATAGGCAATAATTCAGAATAAATATGGAGTCAGTAGACAACACATGAAAATGGAAAAATACCTCTCAATTTTCAAATGCATCCCATTTGTGGTTACTGAACAAGTGAGGAGTCTTCCCATGCTGGATTTCCATGAACCTTTCCCAGGAGGTCTCCTAACACCTTCCTGACATGCTAGGTTTTCACAGTCCTTAGTTTGCTGAGTACTTGCTGTCATTTTGGTTTCCACAGGCAGCTCTATTCTCCATGCTATATCTTCATTCATATTTCACACACATTGAATTACTCTGGAATTCACAATGCATTTTAGATACTCCATTTCCTTTACAGAGGATAAAACAAAACTTTTCAAGGCAGAGCCTAGCACTCTCTTTGGCTTTGATATGAAATAAAATTTGAGACTAAATGACTTTGTACAGCTCTACCTATAAGTAATTGTCTTGTTAATTCCTTGGAAAATATTGACTCCCTTTCACCTCCAAAGGTAGGTAGAGCAATATTCTCCAGGCCCATTAATGACAGGCTTGACCATGTGACTTCTTTTTTTTTATTATGTAAAATTATTTTATTTTATTTTTTATTTTATCATATTATGGGGGTACAAGTGTTGAGGTTACATATATTGCCCATTCTCCCCTCGCCCCTCGAGTAAGAGCTTCAAGCATGTCCATCCCCCAAACACTGCACATCTTACTCATTGTGGTTGTATATACCCATCACCACCTCCGGCCTCCCACCTGCCTGACACCCGATAAATGTTATTCCTATATGTCCACTTAGGTGTTGATTTGTTAATACCAATTTGCTGGTGAGTACATGTGGTGCTTGTTTTTACATTCTTGAGATACTTTACTTAGTAGAATGGGTTCCAGCTCTATCCAGGAATATACAAGAGGTGCTATATAACCATTGTTTCTTAAAGCTGAGTAGTGCTCCATGGTATTCATATACCACATTTTATTAATCCACTCATGAATTGATGGGCACTTGAGTTGTTTCCACAGCTTTGCAATTGTGAATTGTGCTGCTATAAACATTCGAGTGCAGGTGTCTTTTTCATAAAGTGACTTTTGATCTTCTGGGTAGATGCCCAGTAGTGAAATTGCTGGATCAAATGGTAGATCTACTTGTATCGCTTTGAGATATCTCCATATTGCTTTCCACAGAGGTTGAACTAGTTTGCAGTCCCACCATCAGTGTAGGAGTATTCCTCTCTCTCCGCATCCACGCCAGCATTTATTGTTTGGGAAGATTTTGATAAAGGCCATTCTCATTGGAGTTAAGTGATATCTCTTTGTGGTCTTGATTTGCATTTCCCTGATGATTAGAGATGATGAGCATTTTTCCATATGTTTGTTGGCCATTATTCTGTCTTCTTTTGAAAAGTTTATGTTCATGTCCTTTGCCCATTTTTTGATGGGATTGTTTGATTTTTTCTGGCTGATTTTCCTGAGTTCTAAATAGATTCTAGTTATCAGCCCTTTATTGGATGTGTAGCTTGAGAAAATTTTCTCCCATTCTGTGGGTTGTCTGTTTGCTCTCTTGACAGATCCTTTGGCTGTGCAGAAGCTTTTTAATTTGATCAGGCCTCATTTGTTTATTTTTATTGCTGTTGTGATTGCCTTTGGGGTCTTCTTCATAAATTCTTTGCCTAGGCCAATGTCTAGAAGAGTATTTCCAACATTTCCTCTATAATTCTAATAGTTTCACACCTAAGATTCAAGCCTGTTACCCATCGTGAGTTGATTTCTGTGAGAGGTGAAAGTTGTGGGTCTTGTTTCAGTCTTCTATATGTGGCTAACCAGTTTTCCCAGCACCATTTATTGAATAAGGATTCTTTTCCCCAGTGTATGTTTTTGTCTGCTTTGTCAAAGATTAGTTGGCTATATTAGGATAGTTTTATATCTGGGTTCTCTGTTCTGTTCCACTGGTCAATGTCCCTGTTGTTGTACCAATACCAAGATGTTTTAATGACTACAGCCTTGTAGCATAGTTTGAAGTCTGGTAAATTGATACCTCCTATTTTGTTTTTATTGCCTAGGATTGATTTTTTTTGGCTAATAGGCATTACAGATATGACAGAGAAAAGACATAGGAGCTAGAAATAGATGGTAATTGGTATGTGTCACTAAAATGTAGTGGTTATTTATTACATGGCATCATAGTGGCTATAGCTGACTAAAACATGCGTTTAGTCTAAAGGCTATCTGTGCTTGTCATCTAAGTCAAAATATATCGGTGGGGAGCCATAGACAAATGCAGTGTGAAATTTTTAGAACTCTGTTGCCCAGGACTATAGTATTTTAATGCCCAGTTATATAGTTTTACATATGATTTTATATAATCTGTAAAAATAAAATGCTAAAGTTAACAGTTAAGTTTCATATGCTTTGTTCCCTGCCATGTCTAAGTATTCTAGCAAATACACTTAATTATATTTCAAAATATATAAATGATATATAAAATAAATATACATCTATATACAGTCAACCCTCAGTGTTCATGGGGGATTTGTTTGACGACTCCAGAATGACACCAAAATCTGTGGATGCTCAAGTCTCTTGAATATACTATATACATGTAACCTATGCACATCCTCGCATACACTTTAAATCATCTCCAGATTACTCATAATACCTAATACAATAAAAATCCTGTGTAAACAATTATTATACTCTATTTTTTTTAGTTTTTTAAATTGTTGTAATTTTTGTATTATTGTCTTTCAAATATTTTTCATCCACGGTTGGTTGAATCCACAAATGTGGAACCTATGAATATAGAGGGCTACCTCTATATGTATGTGTGTGTCTGTGTGTATTTATCTAAGTATAAAGGGATGAAAAAACATAAGGTGTCATTATATAGCAAAACTTACCAAAAATGTGAAAGTGATATATTTGCATACATGTACTATTCATTTTAGAGGCACAAATATCAGGGATTTTAAACATACAAATGACAATGCTATAGAAATTTTCTACTCAACAAAGGGGAATATTCTGTCATCTTCTTTGGTCTACATCAAAATATGCAACATTCCTGTAACATAAAATTGAATGGTTATTTTCTATTTTATTCATTCAATAATGGTATTTTTTTACTGAGTTCCTACTATGCTTCCAGCACTGGTCTAAGGACTTGGAATAAATCATTGAACAAAACATAGTTTGTTTCCTTTGTGGATTGTACATTCCAATGAGAGAAGAGAGACAAACAGCAATAAAGAAGTAAATATATATTATGTCAGATGGAGATCACTGGTATGGAGAATAATAAGAAAGGTTAAGAAAGAAGGGGTTGAGGAGGATCAAGATGGCGGACGAGAAACACCACCAGAAACAGTGTCTCTGCAGAAAAGACAGATTATAGCAGAAATTAGAAAAAAGAAGCAAGAAGGCGAGCATACAGCAGACGAGGGTCGGAAGGAGGGGTACCTGAGACCCCGGGAGACTCCACGGGAGGAGGCTGCGGAGGAGAACTGGAAGCTGAGACCACCGGAGCAGCCCAGAGACCAGCGGGAAGGGTAGGTGGATAAATCACCTTTCCCCTCCCCTGCATTTGGGACTGCTGGTGGGCTCCCCAGCGGCTGGAAAGACCTGCGGACACCAGCCCAGAGATGGCCGCCGCCAGCTAGCAGTGAGCCTATAGCAGACGTGGCACCAGACTCCCAAATCCCTCGGGGCACCTCCGTGTGCACAGACCCGAGCCACGCGGCAGGCGCCATATTGCCTCCTCCTCCCCTCCCCCTACCCTATCTGTGGCTGCCCAGAGAGACAATATAGCCACCAGCCGGAGGCACCTCCAGGGAACGGGACCTTCCCTTTTGGGATCCTACAGCTGACTAAGGGGAACTCAGACTGTGATCTTCCAACCCGCCAGCCTTCCTAGGTGCTGCTGGCACGGTGTTCCCAGGAGAACGGTGCCAACTCAGAGGCTGAGAGACACAGACACAGCTTGAGCTCCCTGTGGGTGAATTGAGACCGGAACTCCTCTCCCTGGTGGGGATACAGTTTGAACTCTGGGACCCAGAGGTCGGACCTGCAGACCAGAGATCTAGCATTGCCCGGGGCACAGAAGGGATATTTGTGAACAGCCTGCTGAGGTGTGTGTGCCTCCAGGAGCAGATCAGCATCCTAGAGGGCAACCCTCCCACCAAAGGGAGGCCGTGCGCCCAGCCCAGGTTCCTGTGCAGGGAAGCTCCCTGCCGGCATCACAGTCCGGGGAGGCCTGGTGGCGTGTGGGCTGGCCTGCTGGCAGAGGCCCAGGAGTAGCTGTGGAGCTGGGGAGGGTTTAAAGAAGCAAGGCCTGCTCCAGACTGCGGGTCTAAGACAGCCCCACCCCCACATGCAGACTTTCTGGCTGAGCGGGACCATTCTAGCCCCGCCCTAACAGCTTTTCCTGGAAGCAGAGAACAGAACTTTGACCCCTGCTAACAGCATTGGTGGTGCCTGAGGGCAGGCTTACCCAACCCAGCTCTGCCCAGAACAAGAGCTGATAACAGGACACAAAATCAACAGCATAGCCTGTTCCTCCAAGCAAGCGCCACCTACTGACAGGGACGGCATCCTGCACAGCCTTTTCACGGCACCCACTGACTCATTATACAGGGAGTGGTCGAATCTCACCCACAGACACCACCTAACAGCTCAGAAACTAAACAAGGCGTGTGAATACCCAAACAGAAACCTAAAGGAAAGAAACAACAACTGATCGACATGGGAAACAATCAGCGAAAGAACTCAGGAAATATGAAGAACCAAACGGAAAACACACCCCCAAAGAGGAGCACCAGCCCCCTAGAAACGGACACCAACCAAAATCAGGCAACCAAAATGACAGAAGAGGAATTTCGTATGTGGATCTTAAGAACACTCACCGAGCTGCAACAACAACTCAATAACCAACACAAAGAAACCACGAAAAGCCTCCAGGATCTGGAAAAAGAAATGGACACAATGAAGAAAAGTGTAACCGAACTCCTGGAAATGAAGAATCAATTCAGGGAACTACAAAATACAGTGGAAAGTCTCAAGAACAGGGTAGATCAAACAGAAGAAAGAATCTCAGAGATTGAAGATTACACCCTCCAATTAAATAAAACCATCACAGAGATAGAGCAGAGAAACAAGAGAAAAGAGCAAAGCCTACAAGAGATGTGGGATTATGTGAAGAAACCTAATGTGAGGGTCATAGGGTTACAAGAAGGGGAAGAGGACGACACCCAAGGGTTGGACAAGCTATTTGAAGATATAATAGAGGAAAATTTCCCAGGCCTTGCTCAAAATCTCAATATACAAGTTCAAGAAGCTCAGAGGACCCCTGGGAGATTCAATGCAAACAGGAAGACGTCACGACATGCAGTCATCAGACTGACCAAAATATCAACTAAAGAGGCCCTTCTAAGAGCTGTAAGACAAAAGAAGCAAGTAACATACAAGGGAAAGCCAATTCGAATAACATCAGACTTCTCTAATGAGACTTTACAAGCAAGGAGAGACTGGGGCCCCATTCTCACTCTTCTGAAACAAAACAATGCCCACCCTAGAATCTTTTTCCCTGCAAAACTAAGCTTCATATATGAAGGAGAAATAAAGACATTCTCAGACAAGCAAAGTCTCAGAGAATTCACCAAGACAAGACCAGCCCTACAAGAAGTACTCAAAATAGTGTTATGCACGGAACACCATAATAAAAACTCACAAATATAAAAACAACCAAAACCCAAAGATTAAAGGCCAGATAATACAGTGGCTCAAGAGAGAAATCAAAGCAACAACATCCAACCCAATAGAATTAACAGTAATCTATCTTACCTATCAGTTCTCTCAATAAATGTGAATGGCTTAAACTCTCCACTCAAGAGACATAGGCTGGCTGAATGGATAAGAAAATACAGGCCAAGTATATGCTGTCTTCAGGAAACACATCTAACCTGCAAGGATGCATATAGACTAAAAGTAAAAGGGTAGAGATCTAGGCAAGTGGAAGCCAAAGGAAAGCTGGCATGGCAGTTCTAATTTCAGATGATTTAGTTTTTAAACCAACAAAAGTAGTGAAAGACAAAGAGAGTCATTATATAATGGTGAAGGGCACACTTCAACAAGAAGAGATAACAATTTTAAATATATATGCACCCAACTTAGGTGCACCCAGTTTCATAAAGCAAACCTTACTGGATCTAAGCAAATGGATTAATAGTAACTCCATAATCACCAGAGATTTCAGCACCCCACTGACAGCACAAGACAGATCCTCCAAGCAGAAAATTAATAAAGAAATAATGGACTTAAACAAAACCTTGGAACAACTGGGTCTGACTGACATCTACAGGACATTCTACCCAAAATCCACTGAATATACATTTTTCTCATCAGCTCACGGGACATTCTCTAAGATTGACCATATCCTAGGACACAAAGTAAATCTCAAGAAATTTAAAAAAATAGAAATCATACCATGTACCTTCTCAGATCACAGTGGAATAAAAGTAGAAATCAACCTTAACAGAAACTCACATTTCTACACAAAAACGTGGAAATTAAACTACCTCCTACTAAATGATTACTTCATAAATGAAGAAATCAAGATGGAAATAAAAAAATTCTATACTCCTACACTGCTGCTGGGACTGCAAATTAGTTCAACCTCTGTGGAAAGCAATATGGAGATACCTTAAAGCGATACAAGTGAATCTACCATTTGATCCAGCAATCCCATTGCTGGGCATCTACCCAAAAGATCCAATGACACTCTACAAAAAAAGACACCTACACTTGAATGTTTACAGCAGCACAATTCATAATTGCAAGGCTGTGGAAACAGCCCAAGTGCCCATCAATCCAAGAATGGATTAATAAAATGTGGTATATGTATACCATGGAGTACTATTCAGCTCTAAGAAACAATGGTGATATAGCACATCTTATATTTTCCTGGTTAGAGCTGGAACCCATACTATTAAGTGAAGTTTCCCAAGAATGGAAAAACAAGCACCACATATACTCACCAGCAAATTGGTATTAACTGAGCAGCACCTAAGTGGTCACATAGGTACTGCAGTAATAGGGTATTGGGCAGGGGGGAGGGGGGCGGGTATATACATATATAATGAGTGAGATGTGCACCATCTGGGAGATGGTCATGCTGGAGACTCAGACTTGTGGGGGGAGGGGGGAAAATGGGCATTTATTGAATCCTTAAAATCTGTACCCCCATAATATGCCGAAATAAAAAAAATTAAAAAAAAAAAGAAAAGAAAAAAGAAAGAAGGGGTTTAAGGGTGAGGAGGTAGGATTATTATTTTATGTGGGAGGTCAGGGAATACCTTCTTAATAAGGTGGACTTTGACCGAAGACTGGAAGGAAATGAAGATGCAAGGAAGACATGCAAATATCTAAGGGAAGAATATTCCAACTAAGGAAGTATCAAGTAAAAAGGCCCCGAAGTGGGGGCATTCTTGGAATGTGTTTCATGAATATTAAAGAGCCTAGTATGGCTAGAGAAGATTGGACAAGGGAGAGAATGGACAGAGATGTGGCCACAGGGGTATCAGGAGAGTTGATCATTTAGGACCTTGTAGACCACTGTAATAAGCTTGACTCATATACTGAATAAAAAGGGTAGCAAAGATGGAGGATTTGACTTGTTTTAACAGAAACACTATGGCCTTGTGTTAAGAATGATCTGTAATGGGAAAAAGGGCAAAACCAGAGGGACCAATTTGTAGATTACTGAAATATTCAAAGCAAGAGGTAATGTTAGCTTGCACCAGTATGATAGCTATAGGAGTAGTGAGAAGCGATAAGATTCCAGATGTATTTTAAAGGCAGAACCAACAAGATGATAGCATCTCTGTAGACACAAAAATGTTTTGTAATGACATTGATGAACTGGTAATAACTGCTCATCAAATGAGCAGATAAGCTTTGCATGATGAGAGCAGTAAATAGACAGGATCTCATGATTTTGACTAAGAAGTACTAAATAAGATTGAGTTTATAAGGAGAGTATCAGCTGCATTTTATATATGTGTGTGCATGTGTATATATATGTGTGTGGATATATATATTTATATATTTCTGAGGAAAAAAACCCAAACATTTTCTCTAATAATTTATTCATGTGCTTCTCTTGCTGACATGGAATATCTTTTTTGTCAGTCAGACTTTTCCTTTCTTGACATTCTCTTCAGTTGTCAAATTACTTTTGCTGTTAGGCAGAGTTTTCTCATACCATGTTTTTATTTAATCATTTTGGGAAGGATGACATTTTTTTCCCTTTGCAAGACATTTTTAGTCCCAAATAAACCCATACTAGTGTTTCTAAAAATTATAGTTTTCCTACCACCACTCTTCCTTTACTTCCTTTATCTTTTGATTTCTTTAAAATACATTATTGGTAGGTAAAATGTCTTTCCTACTTTATGTCTTCTTATTCTTTTGTCTTAGTTACTACCTACTGTGTTTGCTCTGATTTAGCTTGCTTTCTTCCTAAATAGAAGTGTCCAAAACTATGTTTTTCTAATGAGAAGAAAAATTACCTCTCAATTCTACAACTGCTATCACTTCACACTAGGTTGTTTTTTTTCCTGTTTGTAAGTTCATGGCAAGTCTATGGATAGCTGCACTATCCTGGCCTAGGTTGCTTTGTTCTTTGAACCATAATAGAAATGCTATAACATTATATCCTCCAAGGTGGGAGCTGAGCATATGATTGCCACCTGAAAATAAATGGAGACGTAAAGGTGGCTCTGGTTTAATGTTCATTTTCTTACTAGGGAATCTGTGTCTGTAGTTTTGGAAAATGTCTTTCATTTAACATGTTTTCTGTGGTCTTGCTAGATTTCTAACATTTTCTCTTATGCACTTGAAGGCAGGGTTTGGGAAGGGAGAAATGGGTGGTTTACAACTACATTTCTATGATTTAAATTTTCTTTTTTTCTTTAATTTTTCTTTCTAGATACCCAAAGCTTTCCTTTTTGTTCCTGTAAGACAGTGGGTTTCAAATGTAATTCTTTAGAACAGATCAGCGATATGAATTATTCATTTTTTAGAATTAAACAACTTTAATAACTGAATTTTAATCAACCTTTTTAAATGGTCTGTGTTAGTATTATTGAAGGCCATAGTAACAAGAAGAAATGATAAATCATTCAGAAATCTGACCCAATGATTATTCTGTGAAAGCAGAAGTCATATCACCCCAGGTCTCTGTAATGCTTTCAGATTTACCATTAAGTCTTTGGAGGAAGCCGCCCCTGAGGCCAGATGAAAACATGAGCCAGTGAGGAACTGGCCAGAGTAAAGATTCCACTGATATTCTCCTTATCTGTTACTCAGCATATCTTTATTGCTAGTACTTTTTAAGTTGATTGCACAAATCTTGAATTTATGTACAAGTCTCAAATCATTCAGATTTTGAGAGATTAATATTACTTTTAAAAAATGTACCATGACTTAAAACATAATAATAAACATAATAGAATCTCCAACAATATACCTTAAGTGATTAATACAACTAGCCATATTTTACCAATAAAAAAATTCCCAAGAATATTCTCATGTGTCATAAGATTCAAAAGAAAGCATCTAAAGATTCTAATCTTTATTTTTTAAAGGTTGACTAAAAATAATTTTATACCAATAAGTTTATATTAACTTCAACATGAAAAGAATGCATTCAAATGTTTTAGGATTTGTAAGGTTTATATTGAAAGGCAACTTTGTTTACAAGACTGTACATGCTGAGAATAGAGAAGCCTTTAGAGAATCCCAACTTCTCAATTTTTGCAAACCTGTCCAATATATCCAAATCAATCACATACAGCCATAATTTCAGCATGACTGACAACACAGAAGAGATTAGATCATGAGCAAGTCTAAATAAAGAAAGTTTGGTGAACAACTAGGAAAACAGTGAACCATTTAATTCCTATTGATACAGCTAGTGGCCCAATAAATCTCAGACATATTTTACAGTGGATGCATCACTGGAGTAAGCATTGCTGGTTACAAAGGGACAGCTTCTTCAAGCTATAATTTTACCAGCACTGACCCTTGTCAAAAGCACAATGTGCATGAATTCTGCCGAAGCACCAACACACTGCTCATGATGTAACTCTTTCTCTTCTTACTGCACTTTTATTTACTTCTTCATGAGTCACAGATCCCATTCATCCTCCAATGGCCTGTAACAGGTGCACATTCATAATAAGCGCAATATCAGATCATTCACACCACAATCTAAATGACTAATGATAGCTCAGTATACTTAACCCCCTTGAAAAAGTAAAATATTATAATAACATCAAACTTGAGCTAAAGAAAAGAATCTCTTACATTGTAGTTTCAAGCAACAGACGGATTTTCTGTGTTTGGGGGGCCAGTGGAGAGGTCTTCACTAATGCTCCTAAACTCAGATTTCATATCCACTCAAATATCTTAGCTCCCTGAATTTATTTGTACCAAATATTCTGGTTTTTATGCACACCCACAAACAGAAGGGAATCAGACATCGCAGCTTAGTACACTGTCACATTGGACATTAACATTTCATAAAACCATTAAGGCCATGGTGACATGTAACATTTCACATATTATCTTTCTTGTGAAAAATAAAATGACCTCATCATATGCTTAACGAAATTAACGCATGATCTTTTATATGCCCAAACATATAATGCATCACTGTAATTGTGTATCTTTTTAGAAAGGATAACTTTGTGTTGCATATCCTTTTCATGTTTTATCACATTGAACTGAAACCTTACTCCTTGGTTAAAGAGGAATAAAATAAGATCTACATCTGCCTTTCAAAAAAGATTTTCTTGATTAACTATACTTTAAAAAGCAGGATGTGGATAGAATTCTGGAAGAGTAAAAAGTGGTATACTAATCCAGCTTTTAATTAAGTGAATCACATGCTTGCAGTACCAAGGCAATGAATTTAAAAATAATCAGTTTTCTTTTCTGTCCATATATTACCCTGATTCCATGCTCTTAAAGTAAGCATGGCTGTAATACCCTATTTTCTTGTAATAATTCCTGTTTAATAACAGCTAATATATTTATTGACTGCTAACTCAGTGCAAAGCAGTACAGCAAATACTTTTCATGAATTCTTTCATGTTGTTCATTCTGCAATCATATAAAATAGGTACTGTCTATTTTATAAATGAGAAAAGTGGGATTTAGAAGGGTTAAGTAACAGAAATAGTAAATGTTAGAGCCACTTTTGTTGGACCACAAAGCAGAGATTTTTGACTACACTGTTTCACCACTGTGTAAATGTTTAAGGTCTTGGGGAAGCCTTCATTGCTAACTGGATTAGTTTGATGCCTTGTGAATGCTGACCAGAGGTTTAATTAAATGTGAAAGTCCTTAAGTTGTGAAGATTATAATTCAACTCTATTTGGTAGTTGTTTTTTTTAATATGACTAGATAATTAAAAAATATATTTTTAGCAATAACATGGAGGTCCCAGTTTCCGTAAAAGTAAAATTAGTCCATAAGACAAGGACATATTTGCTACATGGAGTTTGTTGACCAATGATCTTTTTCTGTGAGATCTATGACAACTTTTGAAAGATTGCCACATTTTCCCACCCTGAGGTTCAACCTACCTTCAAGGAAGAAATTTTCAACTATCACCATCCTCATCTGTGACAGTAATGTATTGAGCACATCCCATATTATGTACTCTCTGGTAGGTACTAGAAACCTTAAAATTTTTTCAAAGCCTGTCCATTTGACCAAGGCTGCCTTACTGTAACTTATAAATTCTAGAATCTAGACCAAGATCAATATGCTTATGTTCCACAGCATTTTCAAACTATCTAGCTTCTGTAGGACTGATTTATTCATGATTCCCTTCTTTTTATGAAATCTAAATTTACTACTCCACCCTGAGTACTCTTGTTTATTATTGCAGTTAATAATACTGTGTGGCATCTTCATCATCTTCCATCATTTTCAGCAGGTAAAGTGGTGGTCAAATTCTTTTGTTCTTGCAATTCTAAAGTTTCATTTCAACTACTTCAACTTAGAATATTAAAATAATTATTGGATTTACTCATTTTTTTGTAATAAGGCTGTGTACATAACCAAAGTTCCCATTGAGGATGACAAGACAGGAAGAGGAAGAAGGTCTCTGTAGCTATTGTCATGTAACTAAGAAAATGAATCTTGATTAAGCTTGTTTGGTGCCAAGTGCAGAGGTTCTGTTTCTTGCACCTGCAGAGCCTGGAGTTTTGGATGAAGAACCCTTCATTATCTTCATCCTGAAACGACTGGCTAAACAATGCAAGGAAATAATCCCACTGAGTAAATGAAAAAGGAAGACTCTTTTGTGAACGTCTAATCACACAGGTGTTAAATACCCCTTGTTGACCCTTTCGCTGCTGGCTTTCCACAATATCTGTTTTTTGCTCTTACCCACATCTGTCTAATAATATTCCTCTGAAATTCATTTTTTCACTGTGCAATTGCTTCAGCTAAGTCATACAATTTGGCACAAGAA
This sequence comes from Microcebus murinus, assembly GCF_040939455.1. Lineage (NCBI taxonomy): Eukaryota > Metazoa > Chordata > Mammalia > Primates > Cheirogaleidae > Microcebus > Microcebus murinus. The sequence goes on along the minus strand of NC_134105.1, from coordinate 56,332,146 downwards.
TGGTGAGCCTAAATTTCAGCAGGGCACATAAATCAGTCCACTCCAAAGGATGCAATTCTACTTACAAATTTGAAAGACTCAAGCACTCCCCTTCCTTGTGTTATTAAAAATTATGTATGAGCAGAACAAAAAACTATCTCCTTGAGAAGACAAACAGTTCTGAAACAGAAGATGCACGCATTTACACTTCTAGTAAAAGCAGCTTACACTGCTGGTGTAGGGCCAAAATTCACAGAGCAATGAGGAAGTGCAATGGTAAGAGAAATAGACTCTGGAAGCAATCACTCAGGTTTTATCATTCGATCATCTTTCCAAGGAAGGGCCTACTATGATTTCTTAAAACATGGAACACTTTAGTGGAAAATGAGTGTTTTGTACAACTTGGCCAAGATAATTATAATTTTTACTGTTGCTGCTCCAGTTGGAGATTTAATTAGTCATAACTGTTGTCAGGTACATCTGTTCCAGACAAATAAATGACCATATCCTTATGGTGCAAATAATTGAAGCTTTCTCCTCACATGAAATCTGTGAGTACATTATAGCTCATGAGCACTTGAGAGCCTGTTGAACCAGTGATGGTTGTTCACCCTAAAAGTCATGAATCACATAGCCTAAGATGAGGAATAGAACTTATAGATCCACTAGTCCAACATATTCACAATATGTTCTAAGAAACATCAGGCCCACAAAATGTTCAAATAAAACCTTCTGGAATGCTATGGTCACATAAGTTGGGAAACGGTTCTGTCCAATAAATGATTCATAAAACATACATGGGTGACATTATTTCTGAGAAGTACTGTAGAAAAGGAACCTGCTGGGTATAATCAGGCAATTCTGTGGCCATAGAACCCTTTTATTTACACAAAGTAATAGTGCTCAGAAAGTGTAAACTTTACAATTTCACTAGAAATGTCCAGTCATTGCCAGTTAACTAAAATGAGTTGAGTCAGGTCCAATGTGACCAATGATCTATTTAATTACATTTTTTCTCAGTTCCTGCCTTTTCTGTGAATTGGCCAATGACTTTCTTATCATCCTAAGGATTACTACAACAGCCTCCTAGCTATTCTGCCTGTTTCCTCTTTCCTCTCCTACCTCGTTGCAGAACATGTTCCACACAGCAGCCAAAGAATCTTTATAGAATTTTAATCAAATCATGTCACTCCCCTGCTCAAAATCTCCAAAGCCTCAGTCCCTTTGAATAAAATTCAAATCCTTTACCATGGGCTACTCGACCCTGCAGAATCTGGGCACCAGCTCCGCTCCTGGCCCCACCTTCTCTTCTAGATGCATCTTCTCACTTATTCTGCTCAAGTCATGATGACCATTTTCTTTTCCTTAAAAAGCATGTTAAACTTAAACTTGATAAATGCGTTTCCACCTCAAGCATGCTCCCCACTTTAACTTTCCTGTTTCTTGTTATTATGATAATTTCTTATAAATAGCCACGTGATTCCTTTTTTCACATCTTTTAATTCTCTGAGCAAATATGGCCTCATCAGTAAGGACCTCTGAGATCTCTCCATTTAAATAAAACATCTTGCTATTTCTTTTTCTTTTGCCCTGCTTTATTTCCATCTTAGTTTATATCAGTCTACGTTAGCTCTACAAGGCCAGGAATATTTTTTTTTCATTAATTTGGTCCCTGATAGAAATATTCGTTGAATCGATGAAGGAATGAATAAGTGGATGAATCTTCTTCCTCTCAAATAGTCATTTCCAAAAGATGCACAATAATATGATTATGTAGTATGAATTTTCATGAGCCTAAGAAAAATCAATAGAGGCTTTAGGTTCAAGTTTATAATTTTAGCCACAAAATAAAATCTACATGAGAATCTTCGTTCTGCATTGATTACTCTACAGCCCGTGGCTCTTTAATTTTCTACCACACACAAAATGCTCTTAGGACTTTTCCTTATGCATATTATTATTAATTTTGATTCACTCTTTATCCGTGGATCCATATGACATTTTAGCTGTCTTTCCATTTGCAGTCTCCATCATAGCAGCCCATGAAGCCCTGGATAACAGGATCATGTCCCTTTAACTTGTATGGTAAAGCACACAGTGCTAAGCCATGTGCACACTGTATTGCATAAAAGCTTTTTAATGATGAATTAGATTTTTATTTCAGTTCATTATGCCTGGGTTTTCAGGCAATGTTCCGGATTTCATGCTTTTGTTTGTAATGAGTCATGGCCCCTTGACAAACAAGAGAGTAATTAAACTAACCAGGTTATCAATAGAAGCTTGTGATGGATCTCCTGTTGCATATGGTTATTTCATCTTCAATAATAGTTGGATATCATAAAAGATTACAGCCTGTTAGTGTGACAGGGAGAGAGAGATGAAAGCCTGTGAGAACAATAGTGAAAATATAATCTTCCCTGTACTTCTCACAAGTAAATCAGTGTCATAATAACTGACAAAGAAGTGGGGCTTTATTTATAGATGTATTTTGTATATTTCATTGCCTTTTACAGGCATGAAACTTTGCTTCAAAGAACAAGTGAAAAATTATGAAATGAGTCCTTATATTGTATTTGTATACTTGTATTGTGTACATATATAAAACTCTGTGTATATATGTGTATATGTGTATTATCTAACATTTTCACATTTAAATGTTTTTAGTAAATATTCTTTCATTATTCTTCACCAAGTTATTAGCAAGGACTTTAATAAAAAATATTTTCTTTGTAATTTTTTTTCTAGAACTATATACTGAAGCTTTACTTTTAAGAATAAAAACACCACAGAGAAAAAGGTGCTATAATTTCAAAATGAAGTATCACCCTTAACAAAAAAAGATGAATTTACTAGGTTATTTCTAAAAGGAAAAGTGATGTTCTGTTGTAAGAATGTTTACAGTTTTCATATTCACTGCATATTGAAAAAACATTAAACCTTGTACTTTTTACTGCTTTCCAAAGAAACTCCAAATATATCCAGAGTGCACACATACTTAGGTCATATTTCTGAGTGAACCAGTATGTGCATCTTCAATGTTCCAGTTGTTGATGAACAATTTCCCACAGTGTTATTTAAAATATGTACTATGTTAAAAACTAAGTAGAAAAGGAAATATTTATGAAAGGATACATGCATACAATACCTAATGTTTTCCTCCAAAATTCTCCTACCTACAGTGTGTTCTATCTCAGTCAAGGAGTATCCTAACCTTCTAGCTTATTTAAACCAAAAGAAGTCAACTTGACTCCTCTCTTTCTCTTCCATCACTCTTCAATTGGTCAAGAAATCCTATTGGCTCCAACTTCACAGTAGAATGGAAACCCAGTGGCTTTCTACCCCTTCCACTGCTACCACCTTGGTTGATATAAGCCACCAACCTTCATTGCCCTGCTTACTGCAAGTTTCCTACCTACTCCCTTGACTTTCATCCTGGCCTCACTATTGTATTTTTCAACACAGCAGCCAGAGGGATCCTTGTAATAAAACACAAGTCTGCAGGGGCTCACTGTTTCACTCAGAGTAAGGGTCAAATCCTTGAAATGGCCCTCAAGGTCCTATGTGACCTTCATCCCTTGCTCCTCTTTGGCCCTATCTTTTGCTACCCTTCCTTTTTTTCTCTTTGCACCAGCCACACTGATATCCTTGCTATTTCTCAAACAAACCAGGCTTGCTTCAGCCTCGGAGCCTTACTGCAAGCTGCTCCCTCTTCCTGGAAGGCTCTATCTCCAGACACCTATATAGCTAACTCAGTCCTCTAATACATTTAGTCTTTGGGAAAATTTCACCAGCTCAGTAAAGCCTACTCACTGTGCCCTATCTTTTACAAAATCCATCCCCTGCTCTAATTCTTCTTTCTTTGCTGTTATAAGGTTTTTTGTTTCTTGTTTTGATTTTGTTTTTACTATATTGCTTATCCTCTTCTAACAATTTGTTTATGCTACTTATTTTTATCTACTGCTTATAGTCTGTGTCCCCGTACTCCATCCCATTTAGAATGTGAACATTGTCACGTCAGGGCATTTGACTGCTTTGTGCCTTGAGAAATGCCTGGCACATATTGGTGGCTCAATAGCCACTTGATGAATAAAGGAATGGCTATGCTACAAAAAAGCTTTTTAAGCATCACGCTGTGCTAGGCACTGTGCTTTGATCTTGGAATATGCAAAGATGAATCAGATATTTACCCTGCTTTCAAGGAGCTGACAAGGCAGCCTAACATACCCATAAGTAATCACAATACAAGATAGAAAATCCATATTATGAGAGACCCAGATAAATTACTCAGAGAAGGAAAAGCTATTTCTAGCTAGAGAGATGGAGAAGAGTATGGAGATAGTCTCACCTAAAATGGGCCTTGGATCTATGGATATGGGGAAAAACAGCAACCAGGCAGCAGAAACCATGTAACAAGATCACTAAATTGCTGCAGCACAGGGAGCAGGGAAAAACACAGAATTTTGAAAGAATCAAGGCTTAGAGTCAACATGACTGACTTGAAATCCAAATTCTGCAACTAGGTAGCTGTGTGACCTTAGACAAATTGTTTAACCTGTTTGAACTTCAGTTTTCATAATCATAAAAAGGGATAATACCATCTACCTTACAGTATTATTGTGAAGAAATCAAGAACATAAAGCACCTAGCCCAATGACGGGCTCTCAGTGATCACTCAATAAATGAGAGCTATTATGGGAATGTAGTTTGACTGGAGCACAGATGAAGCATTCCCCTCACCAATGCCACTTTTCCAATAGGAAGCAAGGCCAAAATGTATTGCATTTACTCTACACTCCCTGGGAACATTCATCTATTGTTCAGCCTAAAAAATGAAGCTGAAAATGACTAGTCTTGTATTTGAAGCATAAAACACTGAAAATATGACGCATTGGCCTATCAGGCATAAGATTGCTTTGAATGTAGAAAGGATAAAAATATATGTGTGTTATATTTCTGCAGAGGATTATTTTCTCTTACCCACCAGGTTTCTTTTGTTTGTTTCTTTTCCAGTTGCTCCTACGATTCAGGAAATTAAATCTGGCACCGTGACCCCCGGACGCAGTGGATTGATAAGATGTGAAGGTGCAGGTGTGCCGCCTCCGGCCTTTGAATGGTACAAAGGAGAGAAGAAGTAAGGACTTTGTGATTATTACTATGTTTCAAGCACTTTGAGCTAATGTGTTTGTGTTTCATATACTTACTGTAGGCAATTTCTTTAACTGGCTTGAATGATTCTCAGCAGCCTCCTCTCAGGCAGGCAAACGGAAGGAGCCCGTATGGGAGGGATGGGTAGCTAATAGCATCCATGAGAAATGTCCACTTTGGCTTGTATGATCTGCCTGCAAAGCCCCCATCATGGATGCATTTCCTTTCTTTCCCTCCCACCCGAACCATCACATCATTGCTCTTGCTGGCAACCAGGTTTACTTGAGAAGCAAACCAGCTCTTAAAGGACTTGGGCACAGCTTCCGCAAGAGCACTTCAAAAGCAGTAAGAGCTGCTGTCTCCGCCAGGCTTCCTTGACAAGCCTCAACCCTTTCACCTGCCTTATTCTCCCAACGAGATGATTTAACACTTTGTTTTATAGGACACTGTTTGGATATTCTATTGCTAAAAAGGCTGTAGAGGAGACAAAATACATGGTCAAAGGAATAGCCAAGGGTATTTTAGGGCTACTCTAATTTCAATTCTGTGTGATTGCCCTCTTGAGAAGTCCCAAAAGCCTTGGCAAGAGCTACTGAACAAGAGAAGAGAAGACAAGACTTGACAACTTTACTTTTATCCAGTAGGCTCACTCAGACCTCTTCAACTGCTCCTGTCAAGCCATCAAAGCAGCACAGGATGCCTGTGGGTTGGGTGGAAGATGTTATGCAAAGGGGAGGGTATAGATTTTGCTTCAATACTAGGGAGTGATATAGCCAAGAAAATATTAGCTTGAACTCTATGAAATTGCCATTTTTAAGTCAAGGAAACCAAATATTGGCAATTCCATATGTTCAACATATATGAATGGGGTTTACTTGCTTATGTCATGGCTCATACCTAATTGCAGCTAAATATCTGAACCAAAAAAAAACTGGTAAAATCACATAAGAACTTAGATATTACCACAAAGGATATGAATGGATGTGATATAAGCTGGTAGTTTGTTTCTGAAAATGAAATCAAAAGGTGATTTGTGGAAGACGGTCTCCATCTTTAACATCAGACTTAGTAATAAAGGCTATCCCCATAAGTATCTCATTTTTTCTGAATAATTGCCTGTGGTTTCATCCCAAAATTTTTGTGGTTATTTTTGTATGCAACTTCTTCTATAATTTGGGGTTTTCATTTTTTAAATTCTTTTTACTAATTAGTTTATGCTTTTTACTAATTCTAAATTTGCCTCCTTGTGCCTTAATGGAAGATCTTATAATTTCTTCTACTGAGAATTAGATAAACTGGTCTGTGGTCACCATCATTCCATCCTACCATCCCGCAGGATTGTATATCTGCCAATATGACTTTTCTTGAATTTTGACAACCCAGCTTGAAAAGTTTGGGTTTGTGATTATCCATATGAACAAACATCGAGAAAAGTGGTTCTCAATCATTTGAAGCTTATGGAATTCTTTGTTCACATATTAACTTAGTTGGAAGCCCAAGAAGTGTTACCTGTGAACACAACACTTCTCTGATAGATGTGGGTTAAATGGAGTCTCAATTCTACCTGGTCAGCACCCTCCCCTTAATTAAGACATCCTTCCAGGAGCCCCCTAAATCCATGGTTTTCCACAAAACACAGTTTAAATAACACCAGCTTATACTATTTTATGTATCTTTCAAAGTCACTTTTTAATTTGTATCATTAATTTCTTAAGAACTAGCAAACAGAATTATTTCTCACAGTTCAAGTCAGAGCTCCTGTCTTAAAGGCTATTTTATTTCCAATACATTGTGAAGTGATGTCCTAGATTTTTCTTCTGTCTCTTTCTTTCCCTTTACTAAATTCAGCAACCATTGACAAAAAGGTTGCAATAATCCTCAGTCCATTTTCTTGGCCTATAGTAAATATAGCAAAGGGCGATTGGTGTCCATAATCATGGCTTCAGGGATTTGTTTTTCTACTGGAAAGATGGAGTATAGCTTTTAGCAAGAACCACTTGCTAAAAAAGAAAAGGTAGATTGATTCTCCCTGATCAATGTCTTCCCCAACACATTGACACACCTCAGGAAAATCTAGTAGCTGTGAAAATCAAATGCCCTTGTGAAAGGCAAACATATTTTCAGTTCAGAGGGAAGCATAAATTTATCTTTTAAGGGTTATGTTTGAGGAAATATCCAAATCCTCAAATATCAGCGAAATAAATAATTCTGTCTCAAAACTATAGTAAATCAAAATTGAGTATCTGCAGAGAGGAGGAAAGAGAAGGATTCTGGTTGCTGAATGGTTATTATTATACTCACTAAATAAATCTACTGTAAATGTCCAGGTTATTCAACTATCTGCCTCATCAAAGTGAAAGCTATCTATTTAACAAGCACCTGCTATTTGACAGGTATCATTCTAAGTCACTAACAAATATTAACCCAATTTATTTTCATAAAAAACTTATGTGGTAAATATTATTATTCTTCTTACCTTCTTTTATCAACCTAGATGATAAATGCTATCATTATTTTTACCTTTGCTTGAGGAAACCAAAGCACAGAATGTTTTTAAGTAATTTGTGCAAGTTCATACACAGAGCTCTTCAACTGCAGAGCTGGGATTCAAACCCAGAAAATCTGGTAAATCTTCATGCAGAGTCCATGAATTTAACCCTGATATTTTGGCATCTCTAGGCCATGGCTCTTAGAGTCTGTAATGTCAATATTAAATTCCAAGCATAAAGACATTTCAGGTGGGTTATAGATTTGCAAAATAAAAGACTGAACAACACTCACTTATAATTTCCCAATTTCTTTAGTCAAGGACACAGAAAAGTGGAGTCAAGGTGGAAACACAGCAGAAACAGATATAGCATATTTCAGAGCTGTCTTCTTGACCTCTGAGGTCTTTAACTAGGAGCATGAAGCTGTCAGAGACCCTGTCAAAGTGGAACAGTTTTTGCAAGATTTAGAGAAGTTTTATTTTCTAGAGATCTTTTATACTTGGAGCTTACATGAATATTCAAAAATAACTTATACAATCATTTTATCTCTTTTTAAAGGAATGTTTAAAAATATCCAATCTTTCTTAAGTCAAGATATTCCAAGTCAGCTCTTCATTCAGATAAATATAAACAAATAAACACACACACACAAACACACACACAGCCAGAGGCAGCAACTGAATATCCCTAACCCTGTCTCTGCCTGCAGTTCTTCAGCATCCTGTAAGGTGAATTCCTGTGTGCTAAGAGTAATTAGCTTCAAATCTTTAAAGAAGAAACCCTGTAAAATTAAGCACAATTTAAAGGAAAGAAAGAAACATATACTTACTGAGGAAAAGCCACTTTCCAGGTCCTTTAAATTCTTTTATCTCATTTATTCTTCAGGCCTCTGTGAGGTAAGATTTATTATCCTCAATTTACTGATGACAAAACGAAGACACAAGAGACTTAAAATAACCTTTCCAAGAGCACTCAGCTTTAAGTTGCCATCAAGACACATTTTAGATTTGTCAACCTCTCAGCACATGTTCTTTCTTGTTTATCTGCTGCCATTTTTAGTTATCTATTGCTAAGTAACAAATTAACCAAAAAGTTAGCAGCTTAAACTCATAAGCATTTATTGTCTCAAACTGTTTCTGAGAGTCAGGAATCCAGGAACAATTTGGCTGGATGGTCTCATAAGGTTGCAGTCAAGATATCACCTGGTGCTGGTCATCTGAAGACTTGACTTGGCTAGAGGATCTGCTTCCAAGATAGCTCACTCACATGCCCAGCATCTTAGTGCTACTTATTAGCAGATGATCTCAGTTAGTTGTCATGTGAATATTTCCATGGGGCTGCTTAAATGTCTTCATGACATAGCAATGGCCTTCCTCTAGCATTAGTGATCCAAGAAGGAGCAAGGTGGAAGCTGCCATATCTTTTAGGATCTAATCTCAGAGTCATGCTCTGTTATTTCTCGAATATCATATTGGACATACAAGGCAACCCTATTCAATGTAGGAGGGGGCAACACAAGGGCATTAGATATTAAGAGGTGAGAATCACCTGATGCCATCTTCAAAGATGGTTCCCACTCTGTCTCTCTCATGGATGATCTAAGTAATTTTTTATATTAGAAATATTAATCATTTGACTTTTAGTTTATTCCACTGTTTAGATAAGCATCATGAGCATAAATAGAGTAATATATTTATTATTTAAATATTACTCCTTTGTTTAAGGTAGTCATTTTTTAACACTATACTCTTTTTCAACATACCTAAAAGGAACAGTCCAAATGGGCGTAAATTTACTTCATATACCTTTAAGTATTGGGAAAATAAGAGTTTGGGGTTCAATTTATACAGAACTAAATTTAAACTTCTTTTCTTAATAATACAGAAGGTTGATAAGAAGAAATACACTCTTTATATGCAGTGAAAGGACAATGTCTGGGCATCAATAGTACCATTAAGCAAATATTGTATTTGATGACATGAAATTAAATTAATCTATTGCTTGAGAACAGTACATTCACTTAGGATTGAGGCTAACAACATAAATTAAATTATAATGGACTGAGATTTCAGTAAGTACTGCCAAAACATGGGTTTTGTATTACTTTGCGAAGACAGCATTACTATGTTGTCTTAGATCAGAATATTTTTATTTGCTTGCATGGTTGAATTCCTGCCTCTTTTTTCTAGATTTCCTCAAATCTAAGCCTGAGGTCTAGAAATACATGCCTTCTGATTTCTCATGATCAGTTTCACTGCTCCAGGCTTTCGGGTGATGGATATGTTAATTACCTTGATTTAATCATTCTGCATTGCTTACGTATATCAAAACATTACATTGTACCTGATAAATATGCACAATTATTATTGGTCAATTAAAAATAAAATTTTAAATAAATGAATATGTTTTAAAAAATAGTATTTTATTCACTTTGCTTGTTTTTAGGTAAAGGAACAACGATAGCAATGCTTTGTGAAATTTCTTAATTGTATCATTTTTTTCTTATTGCCCCATCATAATTTCAGATAGGGATGCAAAGTTACAAATGATGTTGACACAAATTACACCCATGCATGAAAAGGAAATGTATAGTAAAACATTACAAATTATCAATATATCAGTTAAAAAAGCTATGTGCCTAAAACATGGAATATTTTCCATTTAACAGTGTGGAACCTATAATATCTTGACATTTTAAGCAACATATTTCAAATTCAGTTTATGAATTTTTAACTCAAAAAAAATATGATGATCATTACCATTTTGCCTTATGAGTGGTTACCTATGTGCATAAAACATGCATGAATAGACATGCACAAAATGTATAAAAGTAACCACTGAATGGATAGGAAGAGGCCTGAGGTCAACCCTGTGGAGTATGCCATGTTCACTTTACACAGAGGCATGATGACCTTTTTCAGTTAGGTTAATATTAGGTTTCATTTTAGATAATCATTATTTTTCATTTCTGGCTTTACATAAGTAAAATGAACTTGAGAAATAAATCATAATAAAGTATAGTGACTGTTCCTCTCCTCTTTCCTATTCTAGATATTTAGTATGTGATTGTGTAGGCAGTCCATAAATTTTATTTGAGTATTCACTGTGTTGAAGGAACATGGGAGGAAGGTTCTTCTCTCCTTCTTATATTTTTTGAGGATATGAGCAAAATGATTTAAAATATTTCTCTGTATGTATCTCTTCATTGATACCCTTTCTTCACTGTTTTTCAGCAATTTATTTATGTCAAAATTATGAATACATATTATGTGTATATAATGCATTATGACTTGCAAGGCATTTTTACATATGATTGTTTTGCAAAACGTGAACATTGTTTGGCATACAGAGTCAACTCTTGAAGCTTGGGCTGTTACATGAGTGGGACAAGAAGAGAAAAAAGAGAGATAAACATATAAACTAATTGAAATGGCATGGCTCGCTACACTACTGGTTCAAAAATACATACAATGGGATATATATACCTTAATGATCCTTCTATTGGTCGTTATTCCTGTATATTTCTGAGAGTGTGAATATCTCTCCATTCTAAGTGAGGTTCTAATGTTGAAGATGTGTTTTTAGCATAACATGGCTCTACAACACAAGCCAACTACTTCATGTGGTGCTCAACCATAGTCAGTGGTATAAAGCGATGGTCAGCAACATTTACTGAACATATATCCCTGTGAATAAAATTTAAAAGGTAGCAAAAATTAACAATATATGCATAATGACTTATTACCTATTGGTACACATTTATGATCTTGTATATTGCATGCCTTACATGACCTTCAACAGGTAAAATTTAAAAGATGAAATAAAAATATAGTATAAATGGACTTTTCATTATTTCTTCTCACACTCAAACAGGTCACATTGTACCCACTTTCGGACACTTGCCTTCCACTTTGTAGACTATTTATAAAGTATGGTAGTTTAAAATGAGTAAGTTTAAGGCATTTTTCGAAAGTAATTTTAAGAAATGCGACTTTTACCCTACATGCTGACTTTTTCATCTTACAACACATATATATAATGCATTTGGTACTATCTTATCCATTCCTTGCATAACTCTAACCAGATTATACCTAAGAGGGGAAAAAACAATTTCTTATAAAGCTGAAATGACTTGTTGAAGAAAAGTACACAGCAGGAAGTAAAAGTGATTTCCTGACCCCCATGTCAGGATATTTCTAAATTTTATATCATAACTTTATTTAGAAGAGACTAGAAATACTTTCTATCTTACTTTCTCTTTTATTCTTTCATTTACAAGGTCATTCTTACCAGAATAAACAGTTACATGTTTCAATTTAGAAAGATACTAGAAATAACCTTATTACCACTTCAGGTGAAAAATGATCTTCCCTGCTGACTTGAGATTTTTACTTCTTTATTCATCTGTAGGATAATTTAAAAATTTTGAAAAAGAAATAAGTTCCTGCATTGAAGGAACTTGCATTTCTAGTGTTATCTCATTATTATGTTATGCTATTTATTTATTATTTTATTTGGTGATATTCCATTCCTTTTAATAACCAATGTCTTAGTGCAACTCATAACCAATGTCTTAGTGCAACTCTCAACACCTTTGTGATGACTTTGTCATCTTAGGCCGGGAAAGTAAAGGGTAAATATGTGAAACAGTGGAGAGCATTTTAACTACTGGGAACTGGAGAGTACATGGCCAGGTGAGACACACATACATACTGCATACAGAGTCTGCCAGTAAACAGATAGAATTCTGTTGTGTTCTTAAAATTCTTATTGACTGTTCCAAAATAAATATCCGTACTTATCCCTTTACATGTGAAGCCTGTCATTGGTTCTTCATAATCTGTGGAATAAAGTCCTAACCCCGCAGGGTGGCTTGAGAGCCCTTCACAGTCTGGCCCCTCTTTTCTTTGTTTATAAATCTTGCCATTCTACCCTCTTACAATTGGGGCTATAGCCATCCTGAAATATTTTAGTCCCCTGTCTGTGACATGAGCTCTCTCTTCAGGCCTCTTCACATGTTGATACCTTTGTTTGTAAGCCCCTTCCACACACATATCTACCTTGGCTGCTTTTGCCTGTCTGCCTTCCACTAATGAGCCCTTTAGTCTCCATTCAGATGTCATCTTCTCCAGGAAAGCTACCCTGAGCTTTTTCTACCTTGCATGGAAGCTCTCCAAATGTACCTTTGTGTGCTCATATCCATCAAAGTGTTTATTAAAACTATCCGCAACTTCCTGTACTTGTCTGTTTCTCCTACTACACTATATCCTACCTAGGAATGAGGATTCTGCCTTGTTTGCTATAATGTCCCTAACACCTAACATAGTATTTGGCATGATTAACACACTCCATTACAAGAATGAGTTATAGCCTTTTAATAATTATAAAGTAGAGCCATTCTTATTTTAACACACTTTCAGTCTGGTAAGAGAATATTTGCACAAATGGATCCCATCAGCTTAGATCATGGGTCATTTTTAAACCCAGTATATGATTAGAGAAAGAAAGCTGAATTTTGTTGCTCAATTCTGGTGTCTCGGGATTTTGTTTTTATGAATGCAGTCTCTGCAAAATGGTTGTGTTGTTATATTGTGGAATGATATTTGACATTAAAATCATGGGCACATTGATATTAGGAAAGCAGTTCAAGCAGAGGTAAGAAATCCAGTCATAGGCCAGGTTGTCAGGGATACAGGAACTCACTGCAGTTAGGGAGGTTTGACACCTACCCTGTAGCCTTTGTTTATCTGATGTAACATTAAAAGGGAATATACTCTCCGCGCGATTCAAACTGTCACAAGCAAAGAAGTCCAAAGGTCTCTAATCTAAAATTATTAATTTCATTAAAATTGATAAAGTAAACAAGACATACATTTTAAATAGCTTAATAAAGTCTAGATTCATTAAAGTGTCCTAATATATTATAATAACATTAATTTATTCAAATGCACAACTAAAGATAGATACCCCTTGGGGCTAAGACAGTGATGCATGATATTCTTCAGTCTGTTCCTAGGAATAAATGATATCATGTTGTTTTCAAGCCTTAAGTATTAAACAACACAGTAAACCGATAGGTTGCCATAGCAGCATGTTCACATAAATTTTCATTTCTCTCTGGTATCTAGCAGTTCTTATTCCTCCCCAGTTTTACTTTTATTTTTTTGTTATCTACCCTGCACATCTGTGAAAAGCCTAGATGAGATGGATAATGCACATGTAATTGATACTGAGTTTGGCACATCTTGAAATCATAGTGCCATGATCTTTTCAGTCACTCTCCTAGATCTTTTCTTTAAAAATAATTTCCTGTATGCTCAGTGTTTAATATTTTGCTGCCATCTGAGAGGAAATGTATCTACGCTGTCTAAGACACAGACCCTATCATCGAACAATAATAACACCTATAATAATCTTGTGCCTACTGCATTTGATATATATGTGTATAAATATGCATTATATATTTTTAAAACCATTTTGACATCAACACTTTGCAATTGGCTTCATTTTTCCCATTTCACAGATGAAAAAACTTTATAAAATTGTAAAAACATAATTAATTCAGACAAGCATGAAACAATTATTGATATGTACCTATTAAGTGCCAGGTACTATAGACCATGCTTTGGAATGAAATGAATAACAAAACTAGCCAGGAACCTTGCCCTAATGGAGTAACACTGCAATGGGGAAGATGGACAGTAATCAAAAGCCACACAAATATATGGAAATTTACACCTGAAATGATGTTAAAAAGAGAAGTATTGAATGTTATGATGTTGATTTGGCTAAGTCAGGCTGAACACAATAACTCCATAGTATCACTAGTAGAACTTGAACTTTAGAGACGATTTTGGAATTACTCTAAAATATTGCATTTTGTCACTTGGCTAGGTTGCCTTTTTTCTGCCATTCTTGACTATATTCTGCATATACACTATAATGAGAGATTTCTCTACCATCCAAATATTTAGTGAACCTAGAGGAAGAAAAATAATAATGGATGCTGAGATGTGTCTGTACATTGGGTGGTAGTTTGAGGAGGGAAGGAGAAGAAAGCCCCTTGTGAGCTTCCTCCTCAGCCTGAGTAGCCCAACGAGCTGACTCCACTGGAGGCTGAATGTAGCCCTCTACAGGCTGCACTGAAAGGCACAAAAAAAGCTCCACATAAAAAAGTCCAGAGGCCTCTGATTGAGAGAACCATCCAGATAGCTAGTTGAATTGAAGCTTACTTTTCTGTTTGACTTTCTGCCCCATTAGTTTCGCCCCTTGGATTGAACCTGCCTTTCCTGGCATGGGTGCCGCACACCACTTGGCTGTTTAGCTCCATTGATTTTATTCCCTGGCTTGACTCGATATTCTCAAAGCGTCCATGATTTCTGATCTGTTTCTCCCAACTCAGATACACTATTTTAGTTCTACTTGGTGATTTAAATGCCAAGTGCTGCTTTTGGAGGATATCAATAGTCAGAGGACCTGGATTTGAATCTTGTTTTAGACACTTATCAGATAGTGAAAGATAAATTAACTTAATCTTTCTAAACTTCTTTTTCCCTCATCTATAAAATGGGACTAATAATATCTGCTTCCTAGGGTGGCTGTGTAGATTAGTTGATACATACATTGGAGAATGCCTAAATGTTTAAGTGTTTGTCAACTTCCCGCACTCTTAACACCACACATTTGTGTGTACAATGTTGACAATATTTGGTGTTAGATTATTTCAGTCATAAGTGTGTTGAGAACAGCTAACATTTTCCACATAAATAAAGCATTCCTGCTCGTATTGAAAAGACCAGAAATACAGTCATGATTCAGAGTCTAGATATATATGTGTGTGTGTATGAGCGACTCTATCCTTATGAGAGGTGTTATGCAATGTGGGGTGGAAGAGACCTGAATGTCGTCTTAATGTCATCTTCAGATTTTCATGTATAGCTAAGATTCTTGAAATACTAACTATGTTATACTTTCCCCTTTGTTTTCTAGCACTCCATAGACATAGAAGACATTTAATCATTTCATGACCAAATACATCATCATTTCCAGTAAGACTATATTGGAGTTCTACCATCACCCATGCCTTTTTCGAATCTCTGTTTCTCTCTTTGTTATTTTAACCTATACCTTTAGCTCATACCATATCTTAGAAATCCATATGCTTATAATCCATTGCCACCAGTAGCATTCCTTCCCTTTATAAATATAATTGTTATGGTTCAAGAACTACCTCCCCCCACCATCTAATACCAAAGATTGGTTAATTAAACCATATTAATTTTATCCACTCATGTAACATGATATATCATAATCATATGATCTTATAATTCCAGTCTAATAAAAAGATTTATCATTATTTGAGAATGCCTCCCTCACACCTATCTCAAGTTATTTTAATATTTTAAATGTTGTTGTCTGAAACTCTCCAATATATGTTTCCTACATTAGCAATGAATTCTTTCTGTGGCTGTTTTCATCTGAAAATTTGTTTCTTTAGAGATGTTTATTGTTACTCCTGACCTGGAAAGACAGATAGTGAACAATAGTCTTAAAATGTGGATTGAGGCTGGATGTATCTATGAAATGAGTGAGGCACAGTGTAGCTGCTCCATTTATTTTTGCAATCTTGACAATCGGTGCTGATGGCTATGTGGTCAGTTTTTTTGTGATGATGTTGCTACAGGCTCTTCTGGTCATCCTAGATAACTACTGCCTGAAGGGAGGTTATGATTGTAAAGTTTGGGAACCTTTCATGAGTCAGAAATATAAGGATACCTAGTTATTAGCATGCTTTCCATGCTACTTCTGACTGACACTGGAAAATATAGGGGACTATTCTAATTCCGAACTAGTTACTGGGTCGGGCTGTGTCACTTACAAGCTGACAGCATCTGCTGGCAAAGCAAATAGCCGGCGGTTCACAGATTTATGAGGCATTGGTGAAAGGCAGAAGGAAGCAGAATGAGAGTAAAGGGTCTCGATGTGGAGCAAACTTCTATTGGGGTCAGAAGGTAGAGGACAACAGGGTCCACAGTAATAGAAGAATCTTATAACCATATTCCCTATAATAAAAAATGCAACACAGAAAAACTACCAAGTATTTCCAGGTAAGCATCATATGCTATTGATCTATGCTGAAGAAAGGGATGCCATATTTAACTCCTAGCTCAATAGAATTTGTTTCTCTTTCTTGGGGGGTGGGAAGGGCTACAAGGATGCATCTTTTATTCTATAATCTAAGTCATTATAAGAATGACTCTCTTTACAGAAGTAAAATTATAGAAAGTCATATTGGATTAAATCCGTTTCATAAAGAAAAAAGCTTATCAATAAAAATATCTTTTATAATTTGTTTTTAGTCAAAGAGTGAAATCACATTCAGGTCATATATGCCGAAACTTCTAAGTGTGGCTCAAATTTCTATATCCAGTAACTATGGGTAGATGTGTTCATAGTAACAGTGTCCCCATTGTGACTGAAATACCCTTCTGTTGTAAATACTTATTTACATATCAGATTCTTCCCCTGGGCTTTGACCTTCTTAAGGGCAGAGGTCATGTGTTGCCCAGATCAGTCCCTAGTCACTCAGTGTAGTACTTATCTTTGTAGAAATTTAATGAATATTTTCAGAATTGATTTGAATAATTGAGAAAGCCTATCCTTATACCCCAGATCCCTGCAGGAAATCACAAAAGTACATTCTCTGGAAATATACACCATCTCAGGCATCACTCTCCCTCAAGGTTAGCTTTGCAAAGGTTCTTCCAACCATCTACCAGGTGAAAATAGGTCCTTAAGTGGTATTTGAGGAGTCAGCACTTCTAAAACTCTCAACTACATAAGAAAGTTAGATTTGGACTTCTCCAGTAATCTCAGAGAGGTAGCTTCCCCTAGAGGGAAGAACATTCCCTCAGGGAAGATACTTTTCTTTTTTATTGGCTATAATCCCCTGCCTGGCTGATCCGAGTAGCAGGGGTTTGAGCACTACTGTGCCACTCTGGTGAGGATGCACACAGTACTGCTGGCCAGAGGCCAAAAATGGGCCTATACACACAGAGCGTGGATACACTGCATGAGTCAGCAACATCTGTGGCTTTGCCTTCAGGTACATTAAAGGGCAAGGAATTAGAAGCTAACTCACCCAGAAAGACATCCATAAGAAACACAAGCAAATAGTGCCATGGAGTTTCTGCATTTTCTTCCTTGAGATTTTCTCCCCAGAGTCTAGCCAATTGAAGACTCTAGTTAATTTCTTCTCAATTCTTTAGCAGCAAAACAATCTCAGTTTTAGTACATGGAGCACAATGGGGATTTAGTAGTCCAGGGAGTTGCTGAGTTCTCTGGAGAATGTGTCTATAACATAGATGTGGGAAAATTGATTTGAGCTATAATGCTGAAGCTTACAAGGCAATAAAACTGTGCATTTTATGCACAACATAAATACTGATTAATTGAAAATAAAGTTATTAATGTGATGCAGAAAATTATGTAATAATCACTATGGGAATTTGGATAAATGTCGATAAGTTTGAAATATGAGGCAAAGGAGTAAAAGCTGTCACATCCATGATATTTTATGCTCTGTTTTCTTACATTGGAATTGGAGATCATTAAATTTATTGCTCAAGTTGTTCAATGTTTACTCAACTCAAAGTTTTATTAATCTGATTAAACTTTGTGTTGTGAATAACCCAAATTCATCTATTATGTGAAATATAAGTAATTCCCAGAGTAATCAAGTATGACTGCTTATTTTAACCTGCATTTCACTACAGTATAGTTTATCTAAATTCATATGCAAACCACATAACATAATGCAAAGAAATTCAACTTAAACTCTCAACATCATCATTTATCAATATCAGCAGGATTAAAAATTATTTAATATAAAAACTTGAACATATCAAAGAGGAAAAACTAACATGCCATTTGGACCATAAGCTTACGTAGCCCATAGTGTGATCAGTGCATCTCTTTCCCGGTAAACTTGGGGTTGGTTAGGAAAAGCTAGTATCTGGTTGCCATTGTCATTGTAGCAGAATTTATATTTAGATAGGGAATTTGTTGAAGAGGCCACTGAAGGGGGCTTACCAATGCCTCTGTTGGGGGACCATCACCTAGACTCCAGTGACCAAGGTACTATTTAGTATGTACCTAGGATACCACAAGCTATATAAGACTCAAATATCAGAGAAAGTATGGCTATTTGGCCCTGCTTTTTGAGGAGTTTGAATTTGGTTTGAAAAGACTTGTGTGCATGGAAACTGCAGAGAGAACAATGTAAGAGAAACATACAGACAGAATAGAGACATTCAAGGAGCATTAGGAAAGGTGAGAGAAGCCTTAGTTTTGGCCTACATGAGGAGGGAAGCATTTGACTGACAGAGATAGAAGAGGTGCATGAGATAGGGTGTAGATTCAGAAAAAAGCTGAAGCAGAAGTAAGCACAGCATGCACTGAGAATTGAAGCCATGCCGGCCTACGTGAGAGTGAGGGCCTCTGGTGGTAAGAGAACTGGTGGAAAGAGACTGTCGGGTAGGGAGGGTGGAATCAGGTAAAACTGAATACTATATTGAAGCACAGAGAACTTAAAGGACTTTCCCTGGCGCATTACTAAAATGTGGCGGAGATGTAACCCTACTTTAAATACTATATTTAATGCTATCCTATTAACTCTTTCTAGGTTTAATGGAAGTCATCTGTGTGAGTTTTACATGGCAACAGTAAAGGGGTATTGACTCTGGACTCTGAACCACCCTGCTTCCACTGTTGTAGGGTTAACTTTCTGGGAGTTGTCCAGTAATATTATCTGAAATGGCCTAGACATACTCTAGCCAGCTGACTTCGAAACAATCAGTTTGTACTTATAGTGAAATATTTTTATTTATTTCCCTTTTACTCTTTCTTGACTTTCATAGCTGAGATTCTATTGCTATGGAGGCTTTAATTTTCTAAATTACAAAACAGTGCATAAGTAAGACATGCTGGGCGAACCAAGTTCAGTGTGTTTTATGGCACAAATAATCCCATAGGATCGTTCTACAGCTGTCATGCAACTTCCCCTCCCCAAAATCTAATGTAAGGAAAATATAATTGCACCATTATCACGCTATAAGCTAATGCCAACATGGTCAAGTTGTCTATAGGTTGCCATAACAACCCCTCTAAGATAAAAATGAGACTGGTATTCACAATATATATTTACATAGAGTTTATTTTTTCTTCTAGGCTCTTCAATGGCCAACAAGGAATTATTATTCAAAATTTTAGCACAAGATCCATTCTCACTGTTACCAATGTGACACAGGAGCACTTCGGCAACTATACTTGTGTGGCTGCCAACAAGCTGGGCACGACCAATGCGAGCCTGCCTCTTAACCGTAAGTAACACAGTGCTGCCCACATGCTCCCAGGGGCTTCTTGGCTCCTATATGCCATTAGAGATAAAACCTAAGAATGGAGAACTCAGGCTGATGTGACACATTACACACACACAGGAAACTTTGCTCCCAAATAATATGGGTGTTTGAGAATTTTGTAATTCCTGTAGAAGCCAACATCTATATAGAAAAGTATCTTACAGCTGAGAAAAGGGAAAAAAAAAACATAAATAAAAGGGCTAACTGAAAAATGTCTTCTGACTAAAGACAATTGGTTTGATGGGATTTTGCTTCTCCTTTTTTTTTTTTTAATGAGTTATGTTATCTGGAAGCATACGTTAATATTGCTTGAATTTACTCTTGGTTGATTTTCTTTAGACATTTATCTTGGAATAGCCAGAGTTTCACATGCTTTAAATAAAATGAAACAGTAAATAAATGATCATGGACAAAATATTTTATCTATATAGATAATATTTTTACTCAAAACTGTATTTTGAAATACAACTTAAGGTTTTACTCAAACAAATATTACAATTCTAATGTACCTTAGTTCATAAGGACTAGAAATGAATAAAGAAGAGCAAACATAAGGACCAGTTAAAGCGAGGGAAACCTACACTAATATTTCCTCCTGTAGTTAATTGTAGAATTTTTTAGAAGCTAAGTAACCAACCAATTGTTATAGCCATAAAATATTCCTAATTTTGAAATCAAGTGTTTCCCAAAATGTTCAAAGATGACTATAGAGAGTGCACTGTCTTTTCAGTTCCACAAAGCTATATGAATTATCCTTATTTTATAATATTTTTATATTAACCTGACATGTGTATATTTATGTCATCATCCTGTGATAGAAAATATCCCCAAGAAATGCAAATATTGCATAGTTCATCACAGACATGTTCATCATTTCCATTTTGCAGAAAAAGGAATGGATATATGATGTTCTTACTACACAAAAATGTACTGTAATAAGTTTCATAATTTATGAGTTTTCACTTACCATAATTTAAGAACCTCTGACATTGAGTAAAATATATCAGTTTCTTTCACATATTTTACTATTCCAGCTTGATATTCCTTAATATTTCTTTGCACTAAACTCTGAAAGAAAAACATGGTTTGCCTTGCAATGGCTATAGCATAATATGACTGATCAAGTTTCTTCCATGAGGATGATTTATTTAGTGTAATTATGAATACTATAAACCATGGAAAATATTATGGAACAGTGTGAATTCCAATTTAATGTAAATATTGATACTTCTCTGGTATATTATTAATATTTTAAATGGTTTAAATATTCAAAAGCCTGAAAGATTAAATGAATTAACAAAGCAAAGTAAAGAAAAATTTGAGGCCTAATAACATAGTTACTTTTTGTTATTTAAATTTCTAAGTTATACTCTGATTTTCAAAACTAGAGCACTAGTGAATGTGACAAATTAGGAAGAAATATCACTTGGTGAAATATTTGTTTTACTCTGTCAACCTTGATGTAATCATATGGAAATAATGCACTACTGAAAGTTTTCTAAACATGGAATCTTCACAATTATTTTCATGATCTCTCTCTGCCATTGAGTTCGTGCATGTTGAGGTGCTACTAAATATTAGTACAATTTGATTTATTTGCTAATAAAGACAAAATTTGGAATTTTTTTCTGTAATTAATAACATAGCCCTGAGAGTTTGAAGAAATGGTCATACATGCAGAACTCTTGTATGAGCTCATCTGAAGCTCTTATTAAACTAAGGTTTCTATTTTGTACTATAATTATTTTTATGTATTTTCATTTCTTCACCCAATTATAAGTTCTTTAAGAAGACAGGATAGATGTTTGATTAGTTATTTCATCTCTCATATCACCAAGTACAGTGCTATTTGGTAGGCAATTAGTAAATCTTTACTGAATAAATAAATTAATTAAGTAAGTGAATGAATGGATTAATGAATAAATGAGTGAGTGAACTATGTTTTAGCTATATAAAGTCTACTAGTAACTTCTAGAGCTATAAGGCAATATCACTGTAATTACAAATAACACTTCTTGTTAGCTTATTCTGGATCAGACTCTATGCTAATTTCTTGTATGAATTTGTTTATTTATTTCTCACACAATCCAACAAGTTAGATTCTATAATCCCCCTCTTACCAATAAGAAAACTTGGAAAGAGAATATAAGGCCAAAGGCAAATGGTTAGCAAGTGACACAGCGAAGATTTGAACCCTGACAGTGTGGCTTGAGAGCCCAAGCTTTCAACTAGGGCCCTTCACTGCCTCTCACTCTGAACATAAAATCATCAATAGAGCGAGAGATAATCTGTATCATTTGCAATATATTTTTTGAAAGATAAATTTCTACATATATCTTAAACTTTCCCTCTTGTAGTTTTTATCAACTTTTATTTGATAATTAACATGATGTTCTTCAATGTATGAAAGCCCTTTTTAAAACTAAATGTTTAGGTATAAACAACAACAAACCAGATATCAAATTTGAATATATAAAAGGTGAATGGGGTTGATGTTTATCTAAAAATGTATTATTCAAAAATGAAATGTAAGAACATCTAAATACACATTTAATTATAACAGGATTTTTAAATCTCCTTGGTATAGTGCAATTATGCAACACAGGCATTGTGAATCTGCAAACTATGTATGAGAAAAGGCAGTTTTCTAAAAGTTTATAAGATGCTAACTAGAAAGAAGGCAATATGTCCCTCAAGAAGAACTCCTGTTGCATCTTCACAAAGTCTCTGAGTGGGATAATGCTCAACCTCTTAAAATTATCCAAGAATATAAACCAGTCCTAAGTAGATACAATATTGGTTTTTCACCTGCTAAAGAATTTTTTTAATCTGCTGCTGGAGGTCAGCCCTTTTATTGGTAAGGGAATGTGTAAAGCTAACTTGCCTATCTCCTTATTTTAGGAGAAAGGAGGTAGCCCTCCAAAGATCTGCCACCTGCATACATGGTGATATATGGTACATGTTTTAAATAAGAAAAATTTTATGCTTTCATTATTTGTATCCATTAATAGTTAATAAGCTCTAAAACAAGGGGATTGGAAATGTAGGTTACCTGGCGTAATGCTGATAAACAGCAAACATTGAAACTGCTTGATGATAACATTCCAACAGAGTTTTAGCCACTGGGAATCAGTTCCTCATACACACTATTTAGGATAAACCCTGAGACTATTATAATCTACTTCTTGTCTGCAATAATTCACATTTTTCAGATCACCAAAAACATAAAAGACAAACTATAGTTTAGATCTTTGCCATAACTAAGACTATCAAACCAAGGAAATATAGCACTTTGAGGTGTGTGAGTATGTGTGAGCGTGTGCATGTATGAATATGTGAGTATGCGTCTTTCACAGAATGGGAGTCAAGCTGGTCTTGGTTTGAATCCCAGTTTTACCAAATAGCAGTTGCGTGTGACATTGTGTAAGCTACCTAAATTCCAAATCCTCAGTTAACTCATTTATAAAATGAGGGCAATAATAATACCTCCTACTTCATAGGGTAGGAATTGAATGATGCATGTAACACACTTATCACTCAGCCTGGAACAAAGTAAGCATTCAATAAATGTAAGCCATTGTTATAGCATTACACCCCCCAAGAGCACTCAATTAAATTCATTTGAGAGAGCAGTATATAGATGACTGACTTTATTTGATGACTGGCTGCTCAGTACTTTACTGAGGGTGTACGTGGTAAACAGTCCCTAATGAGCCAGGGAAAGGGCATGCAGACTTAAAACGATGTCCCAAATCTAGCTCATAGTTTAACCTCCTTCCTTGCTCAGTGCATTAACAAGATTTTGTGACACTCGTTTCAGAGACATTGAGGAGATTCACAGAGTGAAGGCAGAAACAATATAGTAGTTCTATTTTGAGATAATTCATTCAATAGCAACATTCATTTGTCAAATATATATATTGACTTCCTACATTGTGCAAAGCACTGTGCTAGATGTTGGAAAGAGAAGGGTTATTATAACTGGAATCTCATCCTCAGAGTTCTCATGCGAGTGAGAGGAGAGGAACAAGAGAGCGTGCAACTGCAGTGCAGTATAGTCAATGGTACCATGCAGGGCAGAGAAAACACTCTTAATCCAGTCTCTAGGGGCATGAAAGGACTTTCATCTAGAGTAGCTAATAGCACTATTTGGACTACAGCTAAGGCACAACTCAAAACCCCATTTTATCCATCACAGTCTCATTGTCAGAGGCAGAAATTTGCAGGTGTTCATTCAATGACAATCATGAACACAAGGTAGATTGGCACAAATAAGAGAATGATCAACTCACCTCAAAGGCTCAGGATAAGCTATAGACGAGATGCCCCCTGAGCTAAGGGCAATTGAGTTGAGCCTGGGTGTGAGAATGGTGATGGAAGAGAGAAAGAGAGAAACATTGTGGTATGAAATAGCTTATTAAACACATGGCTGTGGCTGGGTACAGTAGCTCATACCTATTGTAATCCCTGCGCTTCAGGAGGTTGAGGTGAGAGGATTGCTTGAGGTCAGAAATTCAAGACCAGTCTGGTCAACATAGCGAGACTCTGTCTCTACAAAAAAATATAAGAAAAATTAGTGGGGCATGTAGTCCCAGCTACTTGGGAGGTTGAGGCAGGAGGATTACTCAAGCCCAGGAATTAGAGGCTGTGGTAAGCTATGATCACAGCACTGCACTCCAGCCTGGAAGACAGAGTGAGACCCTGTCTCAAAAAAAAAAAAAAAGATATGGCAATATGAAACAATCTGATACCTTTGAAAATATTATCAATTTTAGTATCATTAGAGTAAAAGGTAGAAGGGGAGTATTGAGAGATTATACTAGACAAGTTGACAAGGATTAGGACAAGGATTGAAAATGAGTTTGACTTTTATCCTGACTTTGGAGAGCCATTGAAGGATTTTAACAAAGAAATGATATAAATATATTTGGTTCCCAAAATACTTTTTTTTTTTTTTTTGAGACAGAGTCTCGCTTTGTTGCCCATGCTAGAGTGAGTGCCGTGGCGTCAGCCTAGCTCACAGCAACCTCAAACTCCTGGGCTCAAGCAATCCTCTTGCCTCAGCCTCCCAAGTAGCTGGGACTACAGGCATGCGCCACCATGCCCGGCTAATTTTTTCTATATATATTAGTTGGCCAATTAATTTCTTTCTATTTATAGTAGAGACGGGGTCTCGCTCTTGCTCAGGCTGGTTTCGAACTTCTGACCTCGAGCAATCCGCCCGCCTCGGCCTCCCATAGTGCTAGGATTACAGGCGTGAGCCACCGCGCCTGGCCCCAAAATACTTTTTATAAAACAATTTTGAGGGTCTAAACCCAGGAACTAAACTTTCAATCATAAAGGCAAAAAAAAAACGTAATTGTACAAAAATGAGTAGTAGAGATGAGAGCTCTGAGTGATAATTAGGAGATTAGAGTTAATGACCAAATCTGGAGAAAATAGAAAGGGAGTTGTAAGAATGTAGATAAGCCCCAATGTTTAGTTTGGGTAATGTTAACTAGAATAAAAACATAAGAGAAGGATTAGGGCTTTTAGATTTGGGGAGGAAGTAAGGATTAGAAGTAGAGAGTAAGTTCGGCTTTAGACATTTCTCATTTGAGGCAATGTCCAGTAGGTAGCTAGGCAAAAGTCCAGAATGCAGATATAGATGTGAAAGTTATCAGAAAGGAGGTGGTAGTGTCAGTGATGACAGTAAATCAGATCTCTCATAAAGACCATGTAGAGTAAAAAGAAGATCAAGGACAGAAATCCAAGTAAAATCAGATGGAAGAGTGAGCAGAGGAAGAGAAGCACCCTGCAGAAGTAAGCAGATGCAGTGTGGATCAGGGGAGGATCCGGGCCAGGAAGGAGCAGGGCCAGGAAGTGCAATGGAAGGCTTAAGAGCAGACCATTTCAAGAATGTCCAATGATACATTAGGCCAGAGAAAGTCAGAAAATCAACCACTATCTCTGACAATTGTGCAGTTATTAGTGATCCCTGGCAGAGTAGTTGCTATGAACAACTGGAAGTGAAAGCCAGATTTATGTACATTAAGATTATATAAATAGATGAGGATGTAGAGACATGGGTAACAAACTACCCTTTCTGGAGGTTAGGCTATGAAAGGAAGAAGGCAGGGCTGATGTTATGCTTTGATGCTATAGTAGCTGGTCTGATTGGGCTTCTTCTCTGATCAATAGGCCTAGTGGCTGTGTGTATATCAGCAAGTCCCTGACCTGCAAAGACACAGTGCCCTAGCCTTTGGTGAACTACACCTGCCATGCTTTCTCTTTTTTTGCTGCAAGTCTTGTTTCTTTCTCACATCTTTTTTTGAATCTTGGAGAAATAAGCAAGGGCTGTGATTTAACATGAAAGCACCTTAAACCCCTTTCTCTTCCATGTCCTGTAGGCTTTGGCTGTAGTTGTAAAAGGAACTGTAATTTCAAGTGGAGATTTTAGTAATTTCATCAAAAGAATTACTTTAAATTACTTCAGATAAAGAATATAACTTTCTCAAGAAGAAAGCAAAATTTATGGTAGAAACACTACAGGAAAGCTGGTATACAATGAAGATCCCTTATCCTCTAGATTATCAATCCAAAATTTCTGAAATGTGAAAAAATAGAAAAATCAAAGTGAAGAAAGAAAGAGAAAGAAAGAATATTCTGTGGATCACTGTAGATCATTCCTCAGAGAAGTGCCTTAACAAAATTAATAATGGATGTCACTGTGCCAATTATTCATAGTCAAATTCCTTATTAAGTAAAAAGTTTTGGATTCAGAATTATTTGTTATTACATTGGTATTTTTCACCTGTGTTTTGTATTTGTTTCCTGAGCATGAGCAACCGAGTAGATGTTTCTTCTAAGTCTGTTCCTTAAAGAATGTGAACTGAATGGTCCCATCCTGCCATCTATGGGTCCAATTCATCAAGTGTACACCATCATTTAAGCACAAATTCAGTAACCAGTAAAATATAGTCATTTCTGTAAGTAAAACATGCTGCATATGCCTTGTTTCTTGCTTTTGCTAAAGAACAAATATTCATTATGGGGCATGTATTTAAAGACTCACCATCTAAAGGAGGGAGATTAATTAGAAGGAAGAAAGCTGCACAAGTAAAGTGCGTGAAATTCACACAGCTTCAGTTTAAGACAACCTTCTCTTGAAGCCTAATTCATGAAAGTATTTGGGACAAATCTAGCCTTAATACTGACAAAATGTCTTCACTTATAACCCCAAATAGATAATATTTCTAAAATGTGTAGATGCCAAAGTATGGTGTCAAATCTTTTGCTGGAAGATAAGGTCCTAATGATCCTATAGGGACATCTTTTCTTTTCTTGTGTGTGCGTGTGCACACGCACGCACATTTATTCAAAGTAACAAAGCATTTGTCTCAGAAATATTGCACACAAAACATTCAAAGGACCTATCAAAACTGTCTTTTCTCTGCCTTAGAAACCCTGTGGAGACAATAATGAAGTTCCAATTTTAAATGCTTTATACAATCAGCGCTATTTAACTTTCCGGAATGTCTCCTCTCATGTTAAAGAACATTTCTTCCCAGTCCAGTTTGATAGACAACTCCTCTTTTAGGAAAATAAATAAAGAAATCAGTAGCTTGTATCCAAAAGGGAAGTGGAAGAGGTTAGTAAGGAAAGCAAACATGTGTGTAACGTAACAGTTTTTCCCTGTTTAAATTCCAGTGATGCAAGAAAATAGTACTTTTTGACTGATTTGTTGAATGTGGAGCCAGCTGTGCCTTTGCAAGTGATATTTCAGCTCTCTGCTTGCTTCAAATGCCCCCACATGCCAGTAAGCAACTGTCTGGGCTCTCTGTCACTTGTGCCTGTCATAATGAACCTTGATTCCATGTGAAAGGTGATACCGCAAATGTGAATGCTTCGTATTTTAGATTGAAATTTATCTCCCCTCCTGCAACTTAAAAGAGATGGGGTTTTCATTTTAGTTGAAAGAGGCAGTAATAAATTTAGACTTGGTGATAATTGAAGACAGAGTACTGTGTGAGCTAACTTGCTTTATCCTCACAGCTTTGAGATGTTAATGAGAAAGCTCTCTGGATGTTCCAGTATTAAATATTTGACAAAAATTAGGTTTGCAGTTGTAGGTAGATTTTGATAGAGTTATACAGGCCTCTACTAAACAGAAATACACACACAGACATAATCATCACACAAACAGTGGATGTATACAAATTTGGTGAAATGGAACAGGAGTAAAACAAGAAGAGTTTTCTCCTCCTCAATCTATACCTAAAACCTATGTATATTTTCAAGAGGATGGATACAAAATATGGTTGTTTAATGGCATATGGGAGACTTAAAACCTAGCAGGTTGAAGCAGCCAGAATGACTGTTGGAGCATATGGTGCTCGATGTCACCAAATTACCACCAGAAAAAAACCCAACAAATACTATCTAGTAGGGCTTTAGTTGCCTTTGTCAATTGAGAGAAATTTAGAGCTAGAGGATGTCTCAGATATTACCTAGTCAATTTTCTTCCATCTTTCTTAATCAGTGGAATCCTTTCTTCCCCTAAATGAAACTGTGTGCAAACCATTAATGCTAACAAAGATAAAATCGGAGTTAGTTTGGTGTGTTGGAAGTAAATTTGGAAAATCCTCTTATTTGCCTACCCATCAATCACACAGTGACTTTGAAGTCTGTCAAAATGTCATAGCGTTCCAGAAAATTCATTTTGGAAACTTCCATTCTACACCAATTCTTTCATTTCATAAGTGAGGGAACTGAAGCCCAATGAGGATGAGTGAGAGCTCAAAGTCAAACAGCGTAACTAACTATAGGGCTAAAATTTAGACTTTCCTGCCCTTGTTCCAACACTCTTCCCACTACACAGGTGGTACACCGAAAGTTTCGACTCAAGCAAATCTAAGTTGAAGCTATAATCCTGCATGAAGGATTTTGAACACTTCTTTCAATCTCAATATTTGAACCTTAGTCATCTCACCTATAAAGTAGGGGGAAATAATTTATTTTTATAGGATTGTTGTGAGAATTAAATGTAATATGACAGGCAAAATTGCCAATACAGTGTTAGTCCAAAACAAATATCCATGAAATGTCAGTTTTCTTTTCTTTCCTGCGGTACATATAATCCTAACATTGAAGGGTAAACACAAGCCGGCTCAGATCTACATAACCTGAATAGCTGTGTAACTTTATTTCACTAGATATCCAAATTAACAGCATTTGTTCTTTGCTTCATTTATTGATGCACTTATGTATAACATTATGATATTGTCCTTTTTATTAGAATTATTAATTAAATCAGCCATGCACATAAACATTTACTTGTAATGAGTGGGAAAGAAAAGTGGGCAGGTTGATAGAGAGGGTTGTACAAGATTAATTTCTCTGCTGATGTGTTTCTCCCAGGTTAAGAGGCGATTTGACAGCTACATCTTCAAGCTCTGGGTACTGCACTTACATCCCCATAGCTGACAAAGGGTCAGGAAATGCCAAAGGGAGAAGGCAGCTTTGGTATTTGTTGTTGAAATTGATCAGCCTTGAAATGTAGCAATCTTAGGATAATTAAGTACCAAAAGGATATAGAAAAGTCAAAAAGAGTTTCAAATGTAACCATAAAATTTTACTAGCCTAGGAGTCAGATTGGCCTTTAATTGGAGAGGTCCTTAGCATTTAACTGTTTGGCTTCAGTTTATCCATATATGAAATGAGGAGACTAGAATAACTAATCTCTAAATTATCTTTCAGCTGTCTTGCTTTAAGATGCCATGAAATCTATGATTTTACAAGTAGTATATATATATTATATAATATATAACAGTATTAATATATAATACATAGGTTGTTACTTTAAGAGTTAGACTTCCTCCTTAACAAAGTCGAAGTGCTGCCATTATTGTTCCCTTCTGTACATTTCTGTCATTAAACTCAAAATTATTTTTTATTGACAGAAAAAGTCCATTTTAATATGCTTGTCTCTGTGGTGAGTTTCTATAAAACTCAGCTCTAGAGCACTGCTAGCCTAATCATTTTGTCATTTCTGTATAGAATTTTACTCTCCGGAGAAATTCTCTTTATGGTCACAGTTTCAATTCTGTTGGCCAGTAACCTGTGAAAAGGCACCAGAATAAACCTTCCTGCTTGCTATTTTATTTCACACAGCTCTAACCCTATAACAAATTAGGCCAAAATGTGACCCACTGGATATGGGGGTTGTGGCTATTTGGGCTTTGTAAAAATGAAAACTTACCAACATTTCCAGCCTAAAGAAAATATACACGAACAGACTCTTCCTTCAATTGTGCATTTCCTATTCCTTTTTCTGACAGAGCCTATTGGAGATCCAGTGAGAGGTTTCCCTCCCAGTATTTCTGTGAAGTCTCTTCGAGCGTACTTACCCTGCATGCACTATTTTCCTTGTAGTTGTGGCTGGATTTGAAGCAGGATCTAACAGTTTGAGAACATGATAAGGTGGCAAAGTTGGAGCCACTCTCTCACCTCCACTTCCGTGCTGTGATTTCTTTTTCTGAAAAATTGGAAACATGACCCCTAATAAAAGACTCAGAAATATATATGAACAAAATTATTATTATGAAATGTTGAGTATTATTATTATTAAGCTTCCCATTTCTCCTTAGTCAGTGTGAAACATAATTAATAGAGTACTCCACAAAAAGAAAAAGTAAAGTGAAATTGGCTTTTTTTTGCCATTTTGATATTTCAGATAAAGGTAAAAAGATGAACTGTGAAAGCAATGATATTTCAATGAGCCACACTTTCTCTAAAGCACTGTAAATTCAGTTTTAGTATCCATAAAACTGCTAGGAAAGGGACTGAAAATGGCATATCTTCATTGAATGTGTCTATTCAGCATGGACTGGATTTCCTTACTTATAAATGTAATTCAATTGGGATTTCTCTACAGAGATACAAGTTAGCTATCTGCCCAGTATATACTTAAGCAAGATTTGAATAAATCAAGCAAGACTTGCTCACATGGAAATGTTATTTCACTTATGCCATGGTCAGACATTTATAGTAGGCTGGATTTTTCCTATTTTAGATTTTTTTTTAAAGCAAGCTTTCTCTTTCAACAATTTTAAGTCAAAGAAGCAACTTCAGTTACCTAACTCTAAAATCTGGTTTTAGATAGTTGCATAATCTTCGGTTTCTTTCTTTGATTCAGTCCAATTAGTGCATATGTGGAACTGCCTAATTAGTGAGGCAGATCATAATTCTTGTCAAAGGAACATTGGAGTCACTACTCAGTCCACTTATAAGGAATCACAAGTTTTCTAAAATACTTCATAAGACAAGATATAGCAACATATTTCCCTAATACTGGCAGGATAATAGTATATGCTTTAAAAATTAGTGACCATAACTGTAGGGAAATACGTATTTTCTCAAAAAATCATAATTTCTTGGGAGCATTATAGCTTATGATGTGCTTACAAAATTTAGATAATATCTATAATAAAACTGAGTAACATCAACTAAGGAAACACATTTTTAGGAAGACTTGCATAAGTGATAGATGCTCCACAAAGCTGCAGGCTTGACTCTCTGGAATTGAAAGAGTTTATTTCTCTGAAGCTAACATAGTGCTTATTGGAATCCATATTTGACATCCTTTCTTATGCTCATTTTGCTTCATGATGCATAACCCCGTGTATTTCTCCAGCATTCCTCCTGCCTACAGCACCTGAAAGAATGATCCACACATGCCAAAATAGTCTTAGACTGCCACATGTTACCATCATGATAATCTTCCGTCTATTATTTTATTTTCCTTGTAGCCATGTTTTTTAATTCTTTTCCCTCTTATTCTCATTGTTATAATTAAAAAAAAAAAACAGATAACAAGAAGTATTGGGTTCATATTATTAGTGATAAGGTCTCATCTTTCTCAACTCCAGGACTTAATCATCATCAAAAGAAATAGATGCTTCTCTAACCAGTAGTATAGATTCAAGACAGAACCAAACAGCTTCTGAATAGGCAAGCTCAAAATTGCTTTTGAAAGCTTCATCACTGAAAATGTAATCAAACTTAGCTTACCCCAAATTGATTTAAGTTGCAGCCTAAGGGCCAACCTTTGACCAGGGCAGCGTTCACACTTGCATCGATTCTGCCTGCAATTGAATTACTCAGGCAATTCTGTGTGCTTTCAGCTTTAGCCCTGAAGTGCAAATGGCCAATTTGGGAAGCAACTTGCTTGTGCTTGAAATTTGCAGGGCGATTTTCTCCTACGTTCCTGGGGAAAAGCAGTCTAACTTTTTAAAAATATTTTCTTAGTCACAGAATTGTGTTGCCCAAAGGATATTTTGTTTGCTTGTTTTTACATTTGGTTTGATTTGAGAAAACTTTACTTCCCCCAGATGATATCTTCTGACTTTAAAAAGATAAGTTCTAATCTTTAATATGTGTACTAAAATTTAGAGAAAATGAAAATTAATGAGGAAAAAAATAAGACAATATAATGTACTGCTATTAAATAAAGGAAATGGTCAGAAACACATTGCATTTTATAGTTCTTGAAGGAGATGTACCATGATGAAGCAAAAGGATATTTATTCTGTTGGTCTTTATAGAATTGTATTCTGCGACAACTCCCTCCCTCCCTTTCCAAAATATTTTATAAGATTGGCACAGAGAAACATTACAAAATACTCTTCTAGGGCATAACAGGCTTTTGTTATACATTTCTGTTTTTCATGATTTTCCCCCTTTCTTGTATATCAATTGAATATAATCTACCCTCCTCACAAAATTCTTTCATTTTCACATAAACCATACCATCTTTATGTATATCTTTTACGCACTTATAATTATAGGATGGATTTAATTTTTATACCTGGCAAAAACTTTTCTATATTTCTATTTAGTGTTCATAAATAATATTTTCATGTCTTCACTATTATATATTCAATGGTGAATTGATAAATATTTAACCAAAATAAACAATCTGTCTAATAAAAATGTACAAATGATAAAAAAGATGCAATTTTTTTTATTGTAAATTTTATATAACTAATTGCTTCACTCAAATACTTTCACTGATTTTTGCCAAACTCATGTATCTGTAACCAACCTATGGTTGCTATTCATGTACGTGACGTATACATGATGCAACATAAGGTGTTGTATTCTAACTATGAACATTTCCTAACATGAATAGAGACTGGTGTTTTTGTTTATGGTGATGAGTAAGATGAAAGCAACATGTACAACTTCTTTGCTGAGTCAGATAATAGTTTTGGAATACTACAAGGAAATTTCCTCAGCTTTTTGTGCTATTCCCAATGTAATGGCTATAGACATGACACACTTTTATATTTAATCTCTGTTAACATTTTCTCTATAATTTTAAGTCTGGACAATCAACTAAACAATAAATCAACCCCTATTTTGGAGTAATTACCACTTTCTATGGTATAAATACTCCCAACATGGCTGATTTCAAGTTAGCAAAGTCATGTTACTGAATGCTGAGTTGGGCAGAGATGAGCAGTATCACACCATTATAGAATAATTGCCAGTTTTTATAGTATAAATACTCCCAACATGGCTGATTTCAAGTTAGCAAAGTCATGTTACTGAATGCTGAGTTGGGCAGAGATGAGCAGTATCACACCATTATATAATATTCCCATAATACAGATGCAATAGATATAAATAACCTGAAGATTATAAACAATAGTAAAATGTAGTAAAATAATTTGGAAGTGATGAGATTTGAGTAGTTATTGCATTTGTTTTTAATGTAATTTATTTAATTATAAAATTTAATTTAATAATGTCTGTGTTTAATGAATAACTTGCAGAATTCATAAACATTTAACAGTTGGTTCTCATAAGCTTGTAAAAGCCAGTTTCTGTATGCTACTATCTACTTGAATGGCTACAAAGGAAAACATGATTCCTGTACATATGAACTGCATGACTCTAAGATAATTATATAACCTCTCTTCTCTTCGATTTGCCCATCTGTAAAATGTAGTTACAGTAGTAATACTTAGCTCACATGGAGATGGAAGAATTAAATAAGACATGTGTAAAGTGCTTGTCTCATGGTAGGGATTTATATATTAGTGGGCTTTTTTCTCCTCTTATATAACTTTAATCCCCTCGTTATATCTATTAATATAATTTCCTTCATTTTATTTTGAGCTAAGGATTATTTAATTCGGGACCTCCAAATCCATGTAATGGCCCCTGATACATTGGGGATTTTATTCTGACACTATGATAAATTCAAGCATACATAAGTATTGTCTCATGCAAGGTGCATTTCTTGTTTAAATTTACTGCAATGCAAAACATTTACCTCTTACAATAGACTCTTCACTATACCTTGTTCCAACTCTACACTGGGTTTTAAGCAACATTGTTTCTTTAGACTCAAGTTATGAGGCCTCAGGGGATGCTTATCTTGTAATGTTTTAATCCCCTGAAGCCAGAGAGAAAAATATATTAGGTGGTCATAAACAGTTTTCAAGGCTACATATTAACATCACAATAGGTTCTAAATTCATTGTTATCTCTCCTCTAACCTGGCCAGAGTCAGGGGAAGAGGGAATACATATTTTAAACTGTTTTGAAAAGAGTAAAATCAGTTCCCTTTCATATCATCCCCTCTTTCCCTTTCAAAAAAAAAATCTTAAATAGTTTTATTGTTTTGTTTTCTCATTCTTCTTACTTGTTTAAAAGAAGAAAAACCTAATTTGTGAGTTACAACTTGGGACATAAGATGACCCAGTAATGTCATAATTTTAAAACTTCAGTATTTATTCACTTATTCAATTCATTGACCATCTAAATGCCTATTCCCATGTTATGTTGGGAATACAAAGTTGAGCTTAAATAATTTGATTCCTAACCTTTTGGAGAATGCTAATTTTGAGGGGAAAATTGCCCACACAATTAATTACCACAAAATGTAGTCAATTTTTAGAGGTGAGAGAAAGAATGACAAATGTGAGTGAATAATAGAAATCCCATGTGGCTGGAGTGCAGAGGACACAAAAGGCAGATGGACAGAAGCTGGATGGAGAGAGGCAGATGCTAGCTTGCAAGGAAATGATACCTTCTTTAACATGTTACAGAAATGTTATCAGCCAAAAACATCTTTTCATATATATACTACTACTAGCTTTAAAAATGTAGGTGACAAAAGGGCCAAATAATTATTCCTGGAATATTGTAACACTTTGGTTCTTAAGATGGCTCATGATATACATGAAATAAGCTCAATTACTAAGATTAAAGACAACTTTTAGTCTTTGCCTTAATTTCTCCACAACTTTTGTCATTCTTCAGACACATAAACTTGCTTATCACCTCCTTATAAGTTTCTAGAAAATCATTTATACTTGTGCCAACTTTTTAAATGAAGAGCAATTACTATATTCTAATGATCTATTATGCTGATCCAATAATAAGATAATCATTACTGAACTATTTAATGAGATATTTAAGCTTTTTAAAATATATCTATCCCTAACTTTTTTCTAGTACACTGTTAATCTATTCCCTAATTCATACTATGAATGTTTTGTCTAACTCTAATCTCTTTTTCCTTAAAATTATAGAGGATGGGAGGGGCGCGGTGGCTCATGCCTGTAATCCTAATACTCTGGAAGCCCGAGGAGGGCAGATAGCTCAAGGCCAGGAGTTTGAAACCAGCCTGAGCAATAACGAGACCTCGTCTCTACTAAAAAATAGAAAGAAATTGATTGGCCAACTAAAAACATATAGAAAAAATTAGCCAGGCATGGTGGCACATGTCTGTAGTCCCAGCTACTCGGGAGGCTGAGGCAGAAGGATTGCTTGAGCCCAGGAGTTTGAGGTTGCTGTGAGCTAGGCTGACACCAGGGCACTCTAGTCCAGGTAGCAGAGTGAGACTCTGTCTCAAAAAAAAAAATAAAAAAATTATACAGGATGGTATAAGAAGCCTTCCAAAGACATTTAGGAGCAAATCTTTCATCTCTGAGTAATATAATAAAGTTAAATACTGTTGCCCCTGAATGAATTCATAGAGAACTTCCCTATACAAATTTATAACACTTTGTCTTCTGATTAGAGAATTTCCTGATTAGTACTGGCATGATAACAGCTGAATAATAAATATTACAGCTTATTTCTGTGTCCTGGAAAACAGCCCATAAGGATAGTTTATCAATTTATTTATAGAATAATAATAGAGAAGTTACTTATGTTTGTTTATGTTTTTTTGTTTCATCTTGCTTTGCTTTCATTTCTGGTAACCTATATCTCTAGTCTGAGCCCACCATCTTAAAATTTGTTATGTTAGGAGCCAGAAAACAGCTGACATAGTTTAGCACAAATCCTGCCTCACTCTTAATTAGCAAGTACAATATAAAATCTCCTGTGTGTCAGACCCTACTAACTGTTGTGTGTGGGGGAAAAAAGAAGTTTAGGAAGGAAGTATGCAGCCTCTATTCAGTATGACTAGTATAAAATCAGACTTAGAATCTAGGCGCAATTAGAGAATGAGAAAAGGCAAAATATAATGCAATGCTATATCTAGATACAGATAATCATGGCTTCAGGAGTTCAGAGAGTATGTGTATCCGTACTGGAAAAAAATAGCTCCAAGCAAGTAGTCTGCTGATGGTGATTCAGAATCATTATCTTCAAATATAAAGGACAACATTATTATCTTTTGTGATTGAACAATGGTTGAATTCAATGTGAGATAGGCCTAGCTTTTAACTGTTTTGAAAAATATTATGTTATGTTATTGTTGTTATTGTCGTTGTTTATAAAGGAGAGTATAGCAAAGAGACAAGCTGAGACAGAGAACAATTTCAGACTAGAAATCAGACTGATTACCACATATATAGACAGAAAAAATCTGGTACCTATGATAATGTTTGGAAATGACTCTCTTTAAACCGTGTGTGCATGTATAAAACTAGATTAAAAATCATCCAATATTGATTTCAGTTCTTCATGACCACCATTATATGTATTGATTATAGCCTACCTGTTCTAAAATACCAGGAGATACATGGTCATCTGAATACTTGTTTACATTTCTCACTTCATAGGGGCTTAGCTGTTCCTTTAGCCATGTTGATAGCTTTCAGAAGGTTGTAGCCATATTATAGGCTTCTTCATAGATGGTCCTTTAAAGCTGTAAAATTCTAACATGTCTTATTTAAAATTACTTTTAACATTTTAATGTCTAAAAAAGGTTTAGGAACAAAAAGCACATTACTTCATTTACATTTTACTTTACCATTAAAATTCTATTGAACCAAAGTGCTTAGAGACCCTCCACCAAAAAGACAGGAATATTGCAAGAACTAACTTACCACTTTTTATTCATTAATATTAAAATCCTGTGAGACTTGCAAAGAACTGACAAAAAATTTAAAATTCTGTGAAAAACTTTCTAGATAACTTTTTTAAAGCATCTGTGTTAGTTAGATTTAGGAACAGTTGCAAGTGACAAAACCAAAAATAACAATGACTTAAACAACTGTACTTTTCTCTCACGTGGAAACTGCAATAGATATTTCAGGGCTAGAATAGCATTATCATATGAAGTCTATGGCCTCCCTCTATGATTTTGTTCCACTTGGTAGGACCCATTTCAAAGGTAACTTTGTGGTCCAAGGTGGCCACTTCAGTTCAAAGCATCATATCTATACTTCAGGCTGTAGGAAACAGAAAAGAGGAAAGGAAAGAGTCTCATCCTCTCCTTTTAGAAACGCTCCTCAAAGCTGTACACATCACTTTCATTTATGTCTCGCTGACCTTTACTGACATGGCCACACTTAGCTACATGGGAAGTTGGGAATTTTGGTCTTTGTTGGTATTCTTTGCCAAAATATCGTGCTTATTTTATTATAAGAAAAGGATATGATGAATATTGAAAGAATAATAATTAGTAGTTTCTACTACAGTCTACCTCTTTATGACCCAAATATCCAGGCATGCTTTTTTTCACACATATAGAAAACACTCATTTCTATTGAAGGTAGAAACTATAGTGTTCCATGAAGATGTTGGATATAACTGAGGCCCACGGTCTCCCCCTGACGTCACCTGAATGTGACACATTCAGGTCTGATGATTTGGGAATTGAAGCAAATGTTTTCTGCCACACACAAGCCCAGTATACTTTGGTAGAACATGAACCAGAAAACTGCAATATTTCCATTCTGAGAGGGGAAGAAAAGAAAACCCGCAGCAGCCGTTATGAATAGCAACAATCAGATCCTGCCAGTTGGAAGAGTCAAAAACCTTTATTCCAACAGTATAGTTTGTTTCTTAGTTCCTTAAGTAACTCACTGGGCTGCTACTCATTCTGTGCTCTGCCCAAGTCCTCTGTGGTCCTTGTCTTTGTCCTCTTGGACATTGTTTCTTGGACACCGTGCTCCATGACTATGTCTGAAGAAAGCATTAGGGATAAACAGCTAGGGTGGCCCACTTTGTACTGGTGCAGACTGGGGACACAGAACTCCCTATAGGGGTTGAACAACTATAATAGTGGACCAGGATTGTGGTTTCTTTAACAAAACAATTTTCTCAAAAAGATTAGCTAGCATCATATTTAGTTCATGAATCTCAAAGTGACATAATCCAGTTACATAATTCGTAATCCATAAATTAGCCTTCTAAATTCTCCTATTATTCTTCTTTCTTGAAAATTATCACATTGTTGATTTAGTCTTAGAAGAATTTTATATTAATGAACAAATAATTGTTCTTCCAATGATATCCACATTCCATATTACTTCAAATGAATAGAGTCCTAAAAATTATCAAAATTATATGGACTCAGAGGTAATCAAAATGATTCACATACTTAATGGATACGATGTGCATTGTTCAGATTATGAATACACTAAAAGCCCAGACTTCACCACTATGTAGTATAACCATGTTACAAAATTGCACTGGACCCATTTAATTTATATAAATAAAAAATTTTAAATAAAATACTAAAAAATGATTCTTGTATTTTGAGTTCAATGAGAAGTTATCTTCACCAAATAAGATATAATGTGTGTGCAGAACATATGCACATCCCTTAATGTAGAATTAAAGTGGGCTAAAGAAAATAAACTATTAAGGTTTTCTAAGAGATTCCTAAGTCCATTGGGCTAAAACAGAATACACATGTATTGGTATCTCCACCATTCAAAGGAATGTTTTCCTTCAAATGTTGCTGAATTTCGGAGCAAGGAGATGGTAACAAAGATTCCTAAGACTTGAACACTGTCCTTAAGAAACAGCAGTAACAATAAACTTCCGTCACCTACTTCATTCCTCTCCCTTCTCCCCTCATTTTATACATGAAGAAATCATTCCAGAGGGGAGAGGTAATAACTCTTCTTTTGTATAACTTATGAATGGTAGAACCTAGATAAGAACTCAGTTCTCTTAACACTTCATTTTCTGCAACTGTTCCAAAAAAAAAAAAAAACCTGTAGAAATACACGTCAATAACTGTGCAATGTCTGAGATTTTACCCTACTCATAAGCTAATGTTAGCTTGCTACAATTTCATGGATGCTGGCAGAAAACACAAGACTCCTGGGCCAGAGATATAAGACTTTATTACTCACAGCAAAACCAGTAAGCAGAGAGTCAGCATGATCGTATCGGTTTCCTGAGCCCCCATTCCCACAGGGACAACCTGAATGGTTGAGATGGATGCCTTTACATCCTCTGATTTCTATTACAAAAAAAAAACACTGAGTTTAGGGAGCTTGGTGTTTTGTAGCAGCCAGTAAGTAAGTTTTCTCTTTGTCTCAGAGGGGGACATTACCTCATCCCACAAGAAATGGCCTGAATAAGAGCACTGTTTTTTTATTTTTTTATCCTTTACTCAAGTCATTCATTCTTGACATTTTCAACAAAACAGGTAACAACAAAGCCAGTAGTAGTGCAAGAGACCTGTGAAGGAGTGTCTGTAGAGACAGAGAGAAACAGTGGATGTATCCTCTAAGGCAGCACTTTCCAAATTGTATTATGCACACAAATATACCAAGGACTTTGTTGAAATTCAGACTCTGATTCAATGATTCTGGAGGACAAGCTGAGATTCTAAATCTCACAGGTTCTCTGGGATGCTGTTGCTGTGATTTGAAGGGCCACACTTGGTTAAATAGCAAGGCGGTAGGGGAAGTCTTGTTGTGTTTCAGAAGAGCTTATTTAGGTCACCATAGTCTGGATTCTGGACCTCCATTTCAATAGTCCAGAGAGTATTTCCAGTCTGCTGCATAGGACTTAGCAGACTATGATAACAGACTGACACTGTCTAAAAAAATATGAGACTACAAGATATATTCTAAGTAGACCCTAGAATATCAATTTATTAATTTACAATAAGAGACTTACCTGAATTATAATATTCATATTGGCATGAGCAGCTCATTCTGTCCCTAAACTGAAGCTGCAAGAGAAGCCACATCAAAGTCAGAAGTCATTTTATTAATTCATCATGAGAAATCACTGTCTGAGGAAAGAAAATACTTGAAGTCTGTAGGATCAGCCATTCTCTCTCTGTAGGCAGACCTGCACAGAACACCAAATCACAATCAGAACTTTGCTTGGTGTCCAAGGAATCAGAAAGAGAAATAAAGAAATCAAGCACATAATAGCATTTGTCTAAAAGCAACGTTGCTTCATTCATCTCACAAAATTGGCAATTTTACCATAGGACAAACATGCATAGCATCCAGTAATTCTGGCTTCTTTTCCTCTGAGTGGTACACATCACATACTTCTTTGAACTTCCCCTCTCACCCAATTTTCCTCTGTGACTTTCTATTATCTATGCATAGGGCTGACCAGATCCTCTACTTCCTTTCCCGTAGGTATAACATTGAACATATAATATCCATATACATATTAAGCATAACCACAATGTTTCTAAACCAGAGGCAGTGTCACCATGTAACTTTATATGTGAAGGGGGAGGCCTTAAGCACAAGAAGATTTTCTATAAAACCTCTATCCCAATAAGAACTCTGTCTCTGGAGGTTTTCTAACTTAGACTTCTCCAGGGGCACTTTCTTTGCCAGTCTTCTTAGTAACTGAAAATTACTTTTAAGATGATATTAGCAAGCCAATCTAAGGTCATTTTTTATTGAGTATTTATTGATTACTCTTCTGGTCCCTTTAAGAATGTAGCAAACCAAAAGCCAAGGTACTATGCTTATTCATTTATTAGTATCTAGTACAATGATATGTGCAGTCAGTCCTTTATTAACTAGTGTTGTTTCCATAGCGATAACTCCAACCTTGAGTAGGTTAATACACTTACACATTTACAAAAGAAACTTCAACACAAAGAGATGGATTTAAATAAATGTATACTCATAAGTGTGTATTTAAAGCCTCCCAGACCCTCAAGCATACATGCCTGGCCCCTGTGCTGAAATTCAATGCTTAAGCAAGAGTTTATAGTGATATAAAATGTCTGGCAGTTGGCAGTTACAGATTCTTGCCTTTTCCCAATAGTAAGAAAAGAGTTAATGTGTGGGATACTGGTGTTGAGTGTATTATCTCCTGTATGGATTATTGAAAATAAGTATCTGTTATGAACTTGTGCTCACCTTAGAGACAGAACCTCTGTGAAATAGAAATGGTGATGACATGATGCGGTCTTGGTTTGAACAGAGCCTTGTATTTCAGGTGTTTACTTGT
Organism: Microcebus murinus; assembly: GCF_040939455.1. Lineage (NCBI taxonomy): Eukaryota > Metazoa > Chordata > Mammalia > Primates > Cheirogaleidae > Microcebus > Microcebus murinus. The sequence goes on along the minus strand of NC_134105.1, from coordinate 56,290,433 downwards.
TGTTTTCCCTGGGAGCAATTAGAATTTCCCAGAATCTCAACAGCCTGTTTTCTTTCTTTGTTTAGACTTGCTGTATGTCCAAAGCCTAATAGGCACGTTCAGTCGTTGTGATTAAGGATAAAGGATGGAGATCAGCGAGGTCACCAGTGCTTCGACAGCTTGTTAGAGTTTTAAACTCTAATGAACGATTTGTGGCAGGGCTAAATAAAGCCTATTTGAACCCAGAAATCATCAATACTCTAATATAAAAGACAAAAGTTGATACTCAGAGTTCATTTGAAAAATTAAAGCTCCAAAATAGGGCCTAAACATGGTATAAATTTACAGTACAGAGAATTGTCTATTAGCTCTGCCCAGTTCCATTCTTATGCCTGATATTGTATAAAAATTAGCTACAATATAGGCAAGGAGTATCAGTTTGTGCCATTTTTATACCCTTGACTTTTGAAAAAAATGTATGTTCCAAAAAGTGTACTTTGAAGATTTCTGCTTTTTGCCTAATGAGCACACATTTCAGATTTTAAAACTTTTTGTTGTTGTTATTACTAGCTGTGCATGTTTTAGACAATTACTTTGTTTGAGTTGGATCTTGGCAAAATTGATTTGGTCAATCATACAGAAAGCTACTATTTTTTAAAAAATGGATCCATGATGCCAACTCAGGCTATGATTCACAATAGATGTACTTGTGCTTCAGGGAATTATGAGAATAGTCCTGTATTACTTAAATAATGTGATGGAATCTTTCTTAAATGTGCTTTGTGAGGCAAATAAACATATGGCTCCTCCATTTTGACTTTCAGAAAACTTTAGTAAGTCTGTCCTAAAATATATTCATGAATAAGAAGGAAGTGATGATATAATGCTATTCACAGCTAAAATGTGTCCTACTTTCTATTATGAATTTTCACAAGATATCTCAGCCCTCTACCCATGAATCTACCATGCTTGATGCAAGGTTCAAAATGAAAACTTCATTTTACTTCTTGACACACCATCATTTTAATTTGGCAATTAGCTAACATACCTAGAATCGAAGACAGGCGTCAGTAAACAGTGTCTTTTTCTGTAAATCTAAAAGAACAAAACCACACAAACACAACAACAGCAAGAGCAAAGAAATAATTACAAAATTTCAGATTAAGCCATCAGCTACAAACTAAATACTTTATTAATTCTCCATCTCCTCAATTTGGTTAAAACTTATGCTAGTTTTCTTCAGTGGAGAATGATGATTTGTTTGATTAAATTTAATCGTGCTAGCATGTATTTAACAGAAATAAACAGCCAAAGCTATATGGTAATATTTCAGAACATTTTACTTTAAAAATTAATAATAATAAGTACCTATATAAACAAAGTTTATAAGTACTAATAAAGAAAAATGTTACTGGGTAGCATAAAATAATTTGACCACTGAGAGTATGCATTAACAAATAAGAAAACTATCTATAATACAGTAATTTTACATTGTATCTTATACTTGAAAAGTACATTTGACTACTGGGCAGTAGCCATATGTCACTTTTCGGTTTATAAATGTAGGTAATTTTATTTCTTTTAAAGCCATGTGGACTCAGTATGTTACTCCAGTTAATGTACCCGAGCCAGTTAAAAAAAAAGAAAAAGGTATATTCAGACCCTTAACGAACTATAGCTTTAGTCAGGGAGGATAAATTTAAAGTTCTGTGAGAGTGTCTGTGGCATTGGTCTATAAGTATAACTATCTGTCACTTGTCAAAAAAAAGGCTATGTATAAAAACCCCAGGCCTATAACAACAACAAATTAGAATCCCACTTGTTGTTTTAAAAAACATAAAAAAGTACTAAATGATTCCCTCCCAGAATCCCTTTAAATCCTGGCTTCCCTTGGAAAATTCCTATGTATGTCCATGGGTTATGAAAAAACAATAGATAACATTTTTCAAAGTGCACTAAGTGCTGAAATAAAATGCTTCATTTGGTCCTCAAAATTATCTTGCATAGAAACCTTTTTGTGGTTTTTAAGGAAACAGGCATCAGGTAATTATGCAGTTCAAAGTCACAGAACTAGTTAGTGGCAGATACGAACTTGGACTTTGTTTTGTAAAATTCGGTGTCAATACTTGTTATTCCATGACCATCACCACTGGAAAAGAAACACAGCGCTTAAGCAAGAAAGGGGAAGATGAAGTGACCCCACTGGTGAACCACAGCTTGCATATGAACTGTTCCAAGTTTCACCTGAAACATAGTTAAGTCACCAGTTTACAGCTCAGCTGGAGAATCCCTCAGTGACCTCCCATCTAACGATGCTTTCTGCCTCCTTTTGCCAGGGAGGCACACTGCAACTGTCTCCTGAAGTGACCCCAATAAAGTCTCAGCAGCTGATACTTATCACCCCAATGCTGCACTTAGTGAGGGCAAGAACCATGTGTAACCCTAAGAAAACTTGGTTGTCTAGCTTGAATGAATAAATAAATAGACTTTAAAAGCCTTAAATAATCATCTAGACCATTACTGAAGATTTTCTTAAGGATGCAGAAGAGACATCAACTTATTCCAGCAATAGCAATAATAAATTTCTTTATCTATAACTCCCTTAAATGCACTACACCTCCTGTTAACTTCTCAAAAATAGTTTTTTCTCTCTCACTTTCTTCCAAACCCAAGCTGTGTTGGCTCTCTTTCCTACTCCCTCTTTCCCTTTGTCTCAACACCTCCTTCCTCAGACTTATTATTTTTTCTTTCTTAGTTCTTTTCGTATGTGAAGTGATTCATTTATTTATGAAGATTCTAGAATTTATACATTACCCATAACAACAGATACCAAGGTTTCTATAAATTAGAAAAGGATCTTTGCCCCTGAGAAACTTTATATATATATATGTACATATACATGTATATATAATATATATAATCCTTATAATTTTACTATATATACACACAATTATATACATAAGCACATATATGGAGATATGTGCACATATATAATATATGCATACTATTTATGTATGTGTATATATATATTTTTTTCTTACATTTTTATTTTAGGATATTTATTCTCATTTCCATTTATATGGCTTTTTGTTTACCACTGGAAGTCCAATGCTTAGGCAGCACTTGTCACATAGTAACCTCAATAAGTATTTGACTGGCTAGCAGTGAACAAATTATTCATTTTCTGAGTCTACTCATCTGGAACACATGGATAACCTCCAATATTCTTGGGGATACCTGGAAGCCCAGCTTTGTTCCAGGTTTTCCCAAGTTTTCTTTCTGGGTCTCAAGACAATCTCTCATGGGTAAAAGACTAGAATCACTGACACACGGACTGTACATTTAGCAGAAATGATTCTTCACTGCAGCTCATCAAACCCTGTGGTCTAAGAGAGAGCTCTCTGATTTAGAATGCATATTCGCCATCAAGGAGACTTGAAAAGGCCTCTAACACACCCATTTTATAGGTAGGTTAATAAAATGACTTCACCAAAACAGCTAAGGAAATCAATAATCCAACTGACAAACAGAAGTGTCTTTTCTTTTGATACATAGTAGGTTGAATGGGTGGGATGAAAATGCTATCATTTTGTGAACCTTTGAACTCATACATAGTATCTGCTGATTGTATTAGCCAGTTTGGGGTTCTATAAAAAAGTACCATAGACTTGGCAGTTTATTAACAGCAGAAATGTATTTCTGACAGTTGTAGATGCCACAAATCTGGGATCAGGGTGCCTAGCTACATGGTCAGATTCTGGTGAGTGCCCTCTTCTGGTCTGCAGACTGCCAACTTTTGTCTGTATTCTCACATGTCAGAGAGAGGATGAGAGCACTTTCTTGGGTCCCTTTTATATAAACACTAATCCCATTCGTAAGGATTCCGTCCACATTGCCTAGTTACCTCCTACTTCCTAATACCATCACATTGGGGTTTATGATTTCAACATATACATTTGGCGGGAACACAAATATTCAGCATATATTGCGCTGATAGGCTTTACTATGATCTGAATAATGACATAAATCAATTACAAGATGAAATCTAGAATTAATAACATAGAAAACTGAATTCTTACATATCTCCATTATATGGAAATCAAGCAATAGTGGAGCAAATGCAATTTATCTGAATTTTATTCTAAATATCTTGAAAGCAAAAAAACCCAGCTACATGTAAATAATCATCACTAGAAAATCCAAGCAACTGTTAAAAAAAAAAAGCAGAGACTATTAGATTAAAATATAGTAATAGAAAATGTTTATCAATTCCTATATCATTTCTGCCTTTAGCTACAAATAATATTTTTAGAACAATCTTCCCTGAAGCCAGGTTTCTAATACTCAGCTACTACATTCATAGCAGAATCCTTTAAAAAATATACTTTTCAATTCCTAATCAACTATATCTCAAGTAGATAATTTTAAAATATGTGGAGAAAAATTTAAAAAAAAACACACAACAAAAAGTAAAGAAAATAATGTCATGGGTCTGCATTAGTCTAAATAAAATTGAGAGGTATTCTTTTCTGTTTCGGTCTTTTCTTCCAATTTTCCTCAAGAAATCAGAAAGCTTATTGTAAACTTTTGCTATGGTCTAAATGTTTATTTTCCCCAAAAAATTCATATGTTGAAATCCTAGCCCCCAAGATGATGATATTAGGAGATAAGGCCTTTGGAGGGAGGTGGTTAGATCATGAATGGGTTAGATCATGAATCCCATTAGAAAAGAGGTTCCAGGGAGCTTGTTTACCCCTTCCACCACATGAGGGCACAGCCGGAAGGTGCCATCTGTGAGGAGTGGTCCCTCACCAATCACTTAGTTCACTTTTATCTTAAACTTCCTACTCTCCAGAAGTATGAGAAATACACTTCTGTTCTTTACAAGCCACCTAGTCTATGATATTCTCTTATAGCATCCTGAATGGACTCAAATACTTTCTAATGCTGAATCCTTTGTCATATTCTCTACCCCTGTATCATATCAATTAAAAAGGCTTTATGTGATAGTAGGTTGATTTTCTTGCATTTAAAACCTTAAATTTTCTTACATTTAAAACTTTCAAAGGTGATTATCAAAAGAGAGACAGATGTGGACTAAACCAGAGATGTAGGATATTAACAAGGGAGCATGACCAGACATGTCCTAGTCTGGTCTGGACCTCCCGTAACATTAAAGGCAGGAAGCTGAAGCCACAGCCTCCAATCATCTTACCAGGTGGCCCGTTAGCATGATGACGTGGTATCTACATTAGGTGAAAGGAATCAAGAAGGGACAAAGACATCTCCTCCTCCACCTAGGATCAGTCTTGCTGTGCAGTCAATTGATGAGTCATAGAAATAAAAATGTGAAGTTCCCTCCTCCTGACAGAAGTGCAGATCAACTGGCCTATACCGTGGTTGCAGATATTTTGAAGGCAGGGCTCTCCACTGGCAAGAAAGCAGCTCCAGGTTGCTCCTGGGGCTTCCTTTCCTGTTTTCTCCTCAGATCACTTCCTCTCCATCACCAACTGCTCTTCATTGAACTCCCTCTGGATTAAAGTAACACAAGCCCTATCTGTGACACTTTGCCTTGTTTCTCCTCAATATGAGCAAATCTTCCCACATTCCAGCATCCACTCCTACCCCCTCTACACAAAAGCCATATTTACTTTTCTTTCACAGATCTTAATGGGCCAATTAAACCTAACTCTAACATTAGTGTGGAGAAGAGGAGAAATATTTACATTCTGTTCTATAAGGGTGATGCCTCACTTCCCTAAAATCTTTGAATTATTAAAATGAAGCAAAGAAAGAAAAGTGAAACAAAATATTTCCAAATTCAAATAAGTAAAAACATCCTTGTATTGTATGAGAGCATATTTTTAGTTTACTTCCCAGAGCTTTTCCATGGCTGGCCCTTTCTGTCTTGTTATGGTTAAGGCAGGGGTCTGCAAACTACTGCCTTCAGAGCCAAATTCAGCCACCACCAGTTTTCATATAGACCATAGAATGACTTCTACCTTTTTAAATGGCTGGATAAATCAAAAGAATGATATTTCATAACAAGTGAAAATTATATGAAATTGAAATTTCAATGTTAGTAAAGTTTTATTGGAACACAGCCTTGTCCATCTGTTCATGTATTGTCTATGATGACTTATCATCAGAATGAAGAAGTTGCTAGTGAGATCATTTGGCCTACATAGCCAAAATTATTTACTATATAGCCCTTTATAGGCAAAGTTTGCTGACCCCTATTTAAAAGTATGGACTTAGACTGGTTGGATCTGGTTTCAGATTCAACTCTGTTACTTAGTAGCATGTTACTGAATCTGAAGGATAAAATACTCATCTCACAGAAAGTAATATTTCTAGGGATAAGTAAGAAGATACAAACAGACCACTGTAGCAATTACCTGATGAAAAATGACATTAAATAAATACTTTTTTAAAAAGTTGGCTAAGAATTTTATTATTTGCTGCCTTCTCTGTACCTCACTTTATTTATAAAGTACAGAAAATACTATAAAATATTTTGCCCTAGCTTGCTGATACATTTTTCTAATGACTAAATAATATAAGAAAAATTTAGTTACTTTTATAGTTAAAAGTATTATTATAAATTCACTCAACTAAGTATCTATGTTAGTGTCCTAGGGCTGTCACAAGAATTACTACAAAGCTGGTAGCTTAAAACAAAAGAAATTTATAGTCTTACAGTTCTAGAAAGAGAATTTGAAAATCAAAGGTTTAGGAAAATCGGTTCCTTCTGGAGGCTTTGCGGGAAAATCAGATGTATGCCTGTCTCCCAGCTTCTGGTAGTTGCCTGTAATCGTTGGCATCCCCTGGCTTGTGGTAATATAACTCCAATCTCTGTCTCTGTGTTCACATGGCCTACTTCTCTGTGTATCAGACATTGTGTTAAATCATGCCATATATATTTTATGATTTTACTTATATGTAGACAGAGATCAACAAGAAGTTATTATCCAATCATGCAGACTAAAAAAAAGAAATTCGGGCAACTTTAAAGAATTTTATGCATCTATGAAAGACTCCTACCCAAAGTGTTCCAGAGAACATTATCCTCTCCAGCCTAATCTGTCTCCCTTGATGCTCCCAATATTATTGTCTGCTTTCCAATATCCCCTACTTCTGCTTCATTCATCATATATATTTGATGTTCCTTTTCTTCCCTCAGCTTGTGTGCTGTTTCTTTTTTCTGTCTCTGTTATGTACCTGGTGAAGAAACTGAAGAGTCAGCTGGCACTCCCTGCATGTTCCTGTCTGCATGCCAATACTTGTTGCTTTGTCCTATTTATTGGGCCTGAGTTCTTGATGAGGAAATGTGCTCTACACAGAGACCAACACAATTTTGGCAATCATAGCGAGAGACTCTTATTTTCCCTGCTAAGCAAATAGCTTATTACTGAAAACCACTAAAAACTGAGATGAAGTCTGTATACAAGAAATGACATGAATCATAAAAGTCTTAGCCAAGCTTAAACTATTGTGTATACGTACCTAGAAGCATGCACAAGCACACAAACCCCAGCTGTTTATTTTTTCTTTTTCTTTTCTTTTGAATATGCCTTAATTCTGTAGTAACCCCAAGCCAAGGATTAAGTCAAGTAGGATCCCAGTAGGAATCTGATCCAACTCTGCTTTTGGATAGAATTCATAGAAAGGCTCAAAGCAGTGGAGGCATGACTTCCTCCCAGGAACCATCAGGGAGTGTTTGCTTTATAACAATTTTATTCTACCTAGTTACTTCTCAATAAATGAGCCATTGACAGGTTTCAGAACAGGATCTCAGTACTAGTTCTTCACCTGAAAATGCCATGTGAAATTTATGTGCTCACCTAATGATTTCTAATTGACAGTTAATCTTCTCCTTAGAGGTAGTGTGATATGTAGTAGAAATGGATGAAATCTAAACTGGAAATCAGAACAACTGGGTTTTAACCATGGATCTGCAATAGATGAGCTTAGGAAGTCACCTAAGTTCTCAGGGTGTGGAGTGAGATTATCTCTAAAGCCCTTTATAGCTCTAAATCAATGATTATGTGATCTGTGAGTTCGTTTTATCCTTGTGGGATATGGTTATAAATAGTCTATCATAGCCACATACTAGTTGTTACCTTGACAATTTTATGAAAACTATTGGCGTCCAGCCTTGATAAAACATAGTTGTCCATAAAAATCTTTCTTATTTCTTTGAACTACAAATGAGACTTTTGATCAAATTTTTGATGTTTTCTTAGTGTATAGATTACCTCTTTGTACTTATGAACACTAAAAAAGAAGGAGACAAAGGAGGACATATGAGTAGATGAGGAACTGTGTTTTCACTTGTAAAAAATTGAGATACTAAAGAAACAGAATAGAAGAAACAGAGCTTTTATATTTTCCATTTTCCTGGGTAAAAAATAAAAGTAAGAGGAGATGGGAGAGTGGGGAAAATAAAGATTATAGAGTCATAGAATGGGATCCAAATCCTTCACTACATAACTATGCATATGATTTTCCCTAATTTATGATATCAGAGACTAAATTTTCCAATTCTTAAATTTTGGAAACAAAAACAATGAGTTTGTGGTGGTGATTATGTAATATAATATGCATATATTCCCTAGCAAGGGCTAGTCATCTAGATCAGTACTTCTCAAACTTTAAAGTGCATGCAAGTTATCTGAGATCTTGTTGAAATCAGATTCTAATCCAGTAGGTCTGAGCTGGGGCCTCTGATTCTGGTTTTCTAACAATCTCTCAGGTAATGCCAAAGCTTTAAATAGCAAGGGTAGAGGCATTTAATAAATGTAGAAAACCTCTACCCTTCCTCTTTTCACTGCCAGGCAGAAGTACATATTTACTTTGAGATGAGAGAGCAGAAAGTTGGCCTTTGTTTATACCTGCCCTCTCAGTATGCCTGTTCTGTGCTAGCCATCTGTCACCTATAGTCAGGACAGAGGATACCAATAGTGTATCATTTTCAAGTCATCTTGTGTCAACCTGCTGGGACAAGTCCCCAAAACTTTCACTGAGCTCTGTGATCCTTCCTTTCTTTTTTTCAGCCACCACTGCCAGTTCTCAAATTCTAAAAATTGTTGATTAAAGTCTTCACCCTCTTTTACACTAGAAAGGTAGTATTCCCAGTAAAATTCTATTCCTTTTCTTGTTCCAAACTTCCCTCTGTTAAGAAAAGAGAACAATTACAAAATAATCTTCCTCTTACATTTCTCCAGGCTCATGGTTTTATCATTTTTTTTTTTTTTGCCCTTCTATTTCTCTAAATGATAGGATAGGCCTAGCAACCATTTGCCTGTCTTTCTAGTTCTTTCAGTCAATAATAGATGATAATTTGCTATCCCTTTCTATGATTGGAGCATATTTTAAATTATCCATTTAAGCTTGGTCTGTAATTAAAATTATGTGGGCATTTATAACATTATTCTGCAAAAATGCTCTGTGGGCTTTCTCTGATCTAGCTTGTAGAGTCCAGGTGCAAAGCAGCATAGAAATATTGAGAGAAAAATCAACTGTATGTTGGGTTCATGCACTTTCCATTTATCTGCCAGCTCTCAGGCAAAATACATAGATATATCTTCTGGGAGATTATCTCCCAGAGTCTGCAGAAAACCTGAATCTTATGTTGTTGTGCTTAAGTAACAGGTAGTATTCTCACTCTCTGTTCTAATGCATTTCATGGAGCACTAGCTCTCTTTAAAAACAAACAAATGTATGCCTGTGTAATATTTTATTATTATTTACAAATATTCACTTACCTCCCTGTAAGAGGATTATTCATTTATACCCATTTCTAAATTACATGCAAGGCCTCCCTCCCATTGACATCAGTGGCCTTGTGACTTGCCTTGTCCAAGGACCTAGCAGAAATGGTATGTGCCAACATATCTAAGCAGAAGCTCTAAGAACTACTAATAGTTCTGTCTCAGACTTTCCCTCTGTTGTGAAAAGGGCATGATCCAGGTAAATGATATGCCTTGAACTTGTTCCCAGAATGAAGATGACACACGGAGCAGAAGCAGAGTTGCTGTTGACCAAGAGTCAACAGGTTACATGAGCAAGAAATAATGTTTTCGTTGTTGGAGTCATTGAGATTTTGACTGTTACCACAGCATAACCTAGCAAAATCTGAACAAACCAGTGCATTTACCAATACAAATGATTTAAAGGGAAAGAGAAAGAAGTCCCTACACTATAGAGAAGAAAAAGGGTTAAGTTGCCAAGCAATTTCCTTTAGCAGATTTTAGAGTTAAGTGAGATCTCAAAAGTCACATTCTGCTTTTTGCCTTAGCACATCTATGCTATGGAAGGCATATAGATTTCATCAAGATCCTACTGCTGCTCAATTAGAAGTGCTGGCCTTAAATACTGGGATCAAAATGGCTATGAGATACTACAGGATTATTAATATATGTCAGGTATGCATTGCAGGTAATGGTAAGCCCTGCAATATATTTGTTCTCCTTGTTCTAGAACCAGTGAAAACACCAAGGTAAACCTGAAGATTTATGTCCAGGGTTTTAAAGAAGGAAATAAGATCTCTCTAAATCCTAGGGTATATTCTTGCTCTCAAAAGGTTGTCAAGATAATGACAGAAAAAGTAACAGAAGAAGGTTCTACTGAGAACTCAAGCTAATTGTTTTCTTTTCACTGTCTCTCATTGTTAGTACTATTTTACCAAATAACCTATTCTATTTATTAATGACAATCTGAAACCTTAGGCACCTACATTGTCACTAGAAAGCTTTTTAGCACCAAGTAAATATAACAAACTTTAATAATTCATCATTAGTGTATCTTTTTGCATTTACTTCATTTTAGCCTACACATCAGCAGTGGAATATATTCAAAAATGACCTCTAAAGAAGAAATTGCAATTGAGTCAAAAGTATGATTACTCATATGTTTTTTTTAACTCTACCAAAAAGGCAATTTAACAGTCTCCTACATCTCAGTGATTCATGAATGCTATATTTATGCATATTCATGAAAGAAAGACTTAAAAAAATACTTTGTCACTTTTTTCTCTTTTTGATGTAGGCAGAAAAGATACTGAAAGGACACCTAAGCCATCTGTCCAACTCTGAAATCTCTAGAAACTCAACATGATTGGCCACACAGGACTCTGAGTGTCTGTGCTTTCAGAATACATGGTCATCTTTAGCTATTTGGACACCAAAATGTATGGAGAAACAATGCTACCAAAAACTTAAGACCCTAAGCATTTCTATTTCAATTACCTATTTGCTTTAATAGCTGTTTTATTTTTATTATATACTTTTTTTAGGATTATCCATTCAAATTTGGCAAGGGTGGTATTTTATAGATTCAAGTAATCATATAATTTTATCTAGCTCATTATCTTTTGTTTATTTTTAAGGAGTAAAATATAGTAGAATTTAGTGAGTGTAGGAAAAAGAATCCCTTTTAAGTAGTGTGATCATATAGTTTATCATCCAAATCAGGAAATTTTTGAGAGTAAAAGTAAGCCCTATTAAAAATTATGTGAGGATTGTCTCGAGCAAATCAAGTTGTATAATCACATTGGCTATGCAAAAATTTGGAATTTGGATGCTGAATCAAAATTAATAGGACCATTGATCCTTGTTAGAAGCTTGCTTTAACCATGTTTAATTATAATAAACTTCCTAAACCCCCTTGATCCCCTTATTGGCTAACAAGAGTTTGGGGCTATCTGTTTAGTGAGAGTTGATGGCCCTAAAACCTGACATTATGATTATGGCCAGGATGTACTGTGGACTTTATGCACATTGTACTATTCAGTCTTTAATGCAATACTATGAGATAGTTTTCCAATTTTGCATAGCATAAAATTGAGTTTCACAAACATTAAATAATTTGTCCAAATTCGTAAGTTAGTGTGAAGTGGAGCCAGATTCAAACCCATTTTTATCTAGATAGAAAAAAGATACATTCTTTCATAAAGCTCTTGAGCATGCTCTCTTGTTTAATGGCTATTAGAATCTTGGCTTGGCCCTCATGAAATATAATATGTTCACCTTCATAAGACACAAAATGTTGGGTTTGAGAGTTAAGGGTAATTCTAATCATCTTAACAAAACCCGAGTGTGATCTAGTGGAAAAAATGGAACTTGTGCTCACACAATTATAGTTTTTATTAATATTATTACCATAACCTCTTAGTGATTGTGACACTATCTGTGTAACTGATAACCAAGGACACTAGACTTCAAATGAAATCGATGCAGCTGGTCACTGGACAACATTTTGAGAACCACTGAGATGGAATAGAGTTAGCTGCCAAACAGAGAATGGTAGAATATAAGGTAGAAAAATCAGGTCCAAGCCAAGTTCTTGGGATCTTTTAAAGACCAAGAAATATGCACAGCATTTGGGATTCTTGAAGACTTTTTATCAAAATAGTAATCTGAACTGTAGTGTGATTTAATGGATATTAGTGTGGAGAAGTGTGTGCAGATGATGGTGTTTTGCCTAATATTAGGTTCCCTGCAAATAGTGGGATCAGTATGAAGCCAATTCACAGTCCAATTGGCACATTTTAGGAATGTGATTAAAAGTTTAAAGTGCTGTTATTGCTTTTAAAAGTTCTCTCTTTCAAAACACTTTGTTGGAAACTTTCAGGGTGATGAAACTATTCTGCCTGGTACTGTAGTAGTGGACACACAACATAAAGTCAAAACTCATAGAAATAAGCACCTCAAAAAGTGAACTTTATGGGATGCAATCTAAAAATTAAATAGGATATCAGGGAAACTCAAGATGGAATCCAGAATCTGACAACTGAATCTTACTGTGTAACAAATGAATCACATAATCATACTGAAACAAGTGAGGAAGAAAGGAGTTCATCTAAGTAACATTGTGAAATTAACTTTTGATTTGACACCATAAGGCTAAAGATTTAAAAAAAAAAAAAAACCCTGGTAAATTTACTTCTCATAGGATTATGGTTCACAATTCTGAAACTGATATTACATGTATATTAGGGCTGAACGAATAACAAAATATATTATAGCTAATGTGAATAAGAAAGAAATTACAAATAACACAAAGGCAAAAATGCTATAATAAAATGAATCATGTACTGTTTGATTGCAGTTGGAGATATCAATATGAACTCAAGGTGATTTGTAGGTATATATAAGATATAGAAATATAAACATGTATATATACATGGACTAATATGCATACATACTTTCCCTAGAACTGTCTTCTAGGAGGTCTAGAAGCATTGACACTCCGGTAATGATGAGTACAATTAGCACCCAGATCTTGGTCTCTATTACCATTCCCCAATAAAAGAAATCAGGAATCCTTGTAGAAATGGCTGATTCTAGGGCTGAGCAGGGAAAAGTAAAAGAGGGTATATGTATATCCCCAAGGTATTTTCCCTTAAATATGTATTAATTACTCTGGTAATTTTAACATATGTCTGCAACTTCTTTGATAATCTTCTCCATAGAGATAGAGCTTAATTCCTCTTCCCTTGAGTGTGGGCTGGATTGAGTGACCCAATGCTACTGAATAGAGTATGAAAAAAAGGAAAATAGTAACTTTACAGTGGAGAAATATTACAGAAACCATCTTGACCAAATTATCAAAGTTAGCATCACCAAAAATAAGATATATTGATATAATATACTCCTGTTATGATAGAAAGAGAAGAGCATGTAAGTTCTATGGTATTCCTCCCCCAAATGTGTAAGTTCAGTTTAATCATGAGAAAACATCATAAAAATCCAAATTGAGGGGCATTCTGCAAAAATCCAATCAGTCTCTTCAAGTGTCAAGATGAGGAGAGATGCTGAAGAAATAATCCAGACTAGAAGAGACTAAAGAAACTCTAAATCCAGGAATAGAAAAGGGCATTAGTGGAACATTGGGGAAATCTGATTAAATCTGTAGTTTAGTTAATAATATTGTACCAATTTTAATTTCTTAGCATTTAAAATTATATTGATCAATGATAATTGATATTTGGTACTTGTCCCATGATTAGTTATTTAAGATTTTAATGTTTGAAAAAGCTTGCTGAAGGGTATACAGTCATTCCCTTTTGTTCCATCATAGCAACTCCTGTATAAGTCTAAAATTATTTCAATATAAAGTTAAAGAAAAAACTGTTGAAATGAAGACTTTGCCCTGTTAAAGTGAGGAGCAACTTAATTTAGTGCAATGGAATAACTAATTGGAAATACAGGAAATATTTTATCAATATTTTCTTTATCTCACTCTGATTTATATTCTCCAGGTGTATGATGCTCATTGTAACTTTCAAAGCATTCTGAACTTAACATCCTGCCTCTCTCATACTACTTTCAGCACAAACTTAACATTTGTCTTGGTCAGAGCCTAATTTCCTAGGCCTCACCATGACCAAACATCACCAACTCCAAGCTGTTACCATGCTCATTCAGGATTTAAAGCTCTGCTTCCTTCCTACCTGCCCACGATCTTCTCCAGTTATTTTGCGGTTGTTTCTCACACGTGACCTACCAAAGGCATTTGCATTCCAAAAAAAGAAATGTGGGAGGTGAATTATATCTGTCTTAAAGGACTAACTCTTTAACTACAAACCATCAGACTTTGCCATATTTGAATGTCTGCAGGGGGGAAGACCTTTCCTGAGTACTTCAAATGAATCCATAAAATGTTTCAAATCATAGCCTTCCTAATTGACGGACATTTTCATGCTTTGCAAAATGCATTCTCCATATTCCTATTCATTTTTTGAGAAATAAAATTTGTACATGTATTGAAGTGTTCAACTTTGTTAATTTATACATTCGTTGTTTTGTGACTCTTCGCTTGTCGCCATATGCAGCTGTAATAAAAGACATGAGAAATAGGTTAATTGAACATTCATGGCTACTTTCAAAACATAATATATCCTCCTCCCTCTAACCCACATCCCCACCGCCACCATAGTTTGCTTTGGAAGTATAATGGTCCCTCTCTCTTCCTTTGTGTTTCATTTTCTCTGAGTGTGGTTGTGTAAGTATGAGTTTATGTATGAGTTTATGACTTGTGTGGATGTGTGTATAATTATGAAATGGGGAAAAAAATCCATCTTAAAACATTGTCATCACTAGAATAAAATAACTTGTTACACTTTGATGATTTTCTTAGAATTTTGTATATATCCAAGATAACATGTGTACCATGATATGTGCATTGTCATAGCAAATGCTTCTAGAATTGCTAAGTGAATCAAACATTCAGCTTAACTTATGACCACATTGTTTTAATTCTTCAGACCTTCAAACAATTCTCTCCCATCAACTAATTGAGCTCTGTGTACCTCTGTCTTCAGCAAACATTTTCCACTTTTCGTCTGACCAGTCTCTTAACTAGGTAGTGAGCAAATTGTTTCAGACTCTTAAAGCAGAAAGGTTTGCATATATACCTCATAAAAATGTGAGTTCTATGCTTCAAATGCTGACACCCAGCAGGGAAACCCAAGTTTCACTGCAATATAGAGACTGCTATTGTGCATTAAAAGTTTGGTGAATCTGGGTTCTCAGAATTCATCCCCAAACTATTTATTTTCACTTGAAGAGGTGTAGTAAATGACATCTTATAGTAATTAAACAATATTCTTTAACTAAGTACTCCAAGTTCATAAATTTGGATTATATTTTGTGATCTAATCATGGCAATTATCTATATTCATATTTTCTTGGACCACATAACATCATAGAAAATACCTATACTAGGTTTACTGGCTGAAATACCTTTTACTAAATTATAAGCTGACATGTAAGTACATTATCGAATAGAAAGATGAGATTCTGAAAGATTCTGCAGAAATTTGAAAGAAATTCTTTATCAAACCTCTATGTTACCAATACTCCAGTGAGAGTGCAGGGCATTTGAAGATATTCTCAACTCCGAGAGTTACAGAGAACAAGACAGTGACAGAAGTGATTTCCCACCATTCAAAGATGAGAGTTTGTACAGTCTTACTAGAGAATGGTTATTTTCCTTTAATGGATCTGTGTTGGCCTCATTTTCTCGAATTACCCAGGAAAGAAGCAGAATTTGATAAAATATTAAACTTTACATGTTGAGACTGGCTAGTGCTATGCTCTGTATATACTTAGCAGTATTCTTAGAGAACTATCAACTACTTGGAGTAATAAGTTAATTTTCTTCCTCCTTGTGGGCAGGGAGCACATATATTTCATCTTTATATATCCTTTGCTAGTAGTAAATGTTCCAAAAATGTCTATTTTTATATAATAAGTAACATCATGAACTAAGATTCAGAAAGGAAATTCTAAGGCAGGGAGGGTAACATGGCTTGTGGGCAGCTTCTTCCCACTCCTCTCCCCTGGCAGACACTGCTAATTAGCCTTGGAACTCTTTGCTACTTAGCCCAATTGCAGCCTCCAAACTTCCACTACCAATCAGTCAGAGCAGGCATGCAAGGAATACTCATCTGCTTAGAGAGCTCTGAGAATGGCTAGCTGTTCAAACTGCAGTACAATATAAAATAAATGTGATCTATAATTTTGGATGAGGGGATGCAGGGCAACAATATCTAAATATATCAATTGAGCACTCAAAAGACTAGGAACATTTTGTTTCAAAATGAATTCCAAATGGCTGCTCCTTAGGGAGGTATGTATGCCAACTACCCATTTATTGGAGAACAACTGATTCCTTTTAACAAGTGCACTTTTAAAAGAGATGGAGAAAAGAAAGACTGTTGAGAATTTGGGGGCTCAGTTCTTAGTGTTTTTAACCAGGGACACTGAAGAGATCTGGAGTTTAAGGTTCTTGGATTTCTGGACTTTGGTGCTACAAATCTTCCCGTTTGAATGCTCTCATTCTAACCTTCTACCAGGCACTACATAAATAAGGGCACCTTGGATTCCAGCAACCTAACTGGTGAAATCCAGAGAAGAAGTCCAAGAGCTTGATGCTCAAAATTTATTCTCTGATTAAGAGAAATAATAAATTAGACCTTAAGTTTTTATTCTAGGTTGTCTGAATCCTACCAGGAAAAAGAGGAGAGGAGGATCTGTGAAGAAATCCTGCCCAGGAATACAGATTTAAAAATCCTAAATTATATTTCTTAAAACTTGAGGGGAATATCAGGGTGCATGAGAGACAGAAATCCAATCTGGTTGCAGATTCTTCACCCCTTGAAAAATTAAGTGATTCATTCTTTTTCTATCCTGGCAACAGAAAAATACTGCTAAGCCAAACAGGTCACCCCTTCATGCATAATTAACCAACCTCTGATAACTGAAGTACTAAGAGAATAATACCATTCTTTGATTTTATATTAATATTCCATTCTAAAAAAAGTTATCTTTAATTGGCAATATAATATTGTCGAATTAGTAAAATAATATTACCTGCAATTAACACTTGATCGATACTTGTCTGGTTTACACTTTTAGTGCCCAGTTTTTCAATAGTAGGAAAAAAAATCACTATTCTAAAAAAAAAACCTTTGTAGGCTAAAAAGTTAAGTAAAGTCATTTATATAATCATAAACAATTTTTATATAATTAGCCTAGTATCTAATATGTCTGAAAGGCATAAAGATGAAAGCCAAACAACAAAATTATTTTTATTAATTCTGAAAAGTATTAATTAAAGCAATGAATCTTCATTTAGAATGCTGACTTAGTTATTGCAATGAAAAGCCCTTTTCTGCAAGTCTAATTTACTATTAAATCTTATTTTTAAAATGTTCTATGATGAAGATATTTGATATTAACAAAAGGAAATATGTTAAATAAGAAAAGGATTTTGTATCTAATTAAATGTAATTATTAGAACTGTGTTAATAACATAAAGACATTTGGGCTGTATCTACACACATAGACAAATTTGAGTTAAAATAACAAATTATTTTAAGAGCCATCAACTTTTAAATCTTTATTTCCCAGTTTACTTATGTGTACAGCCACAGTTTCAGGTAAATTTTTTTTTTAAACTATGCACAAACAGATGTGAATCTTCCTTTGTGTTTAATTCCTAGAAAAAGATAGAAGCTGTTATAGCAATATATTTCAATGAGTTAGATCTCAGCTATAAATTAAAAATACTTCCATTGTATCCTTTCTTTTAAACCTTTTTATCTGTAAGTTTTATCTTTGAGTCAGATTTCTGCATTTATGACACATTCTCATAGCGTCTGGCCTACTTCTACAGCTTAAAGAGTGTTCATTAAAATGAAATACATTAACATATAAGCCACAGACGGGGAAGATAAAATTGCCTTAAATAACTACCAAGGAAGTAGGTGTAAATGAAAACAGTTATAAGTCGAAAATTAATTCAGGCATTAATACTTTGATACCAGACAGATTCCTGGCTAGGCAATTAATTATTCATTCTGAAATGCTTGAAATAGCCTTATTATTAAAAGATAGAAAAACTTAGAGATGAGACTGGTCATTCAAAAATAGTGTAAGTATAAATTAAAAGTTAAGATACTTTGGTACCTGCTGTTAATAAACATATGCTATGGGAAGAATGCAGTTCAAAATATAATCTTATTGCTAGAAAGTATATACTCAGTAGAATTTTTAATAATAGAGGAAAAATGAAAGAAGCAGCAAATTGCATCATAAGTTTTTTTTTTTTTTTACATTTTTACAAGCTGACTCAATTCTTTTGTGGAAAAATATAGGATGTAAATAAATAAAATCTGTGTAACAAAAACTTAAGAATGGAAAGGTCAGTGTTCATCCATATATTTAGGTCAAGTGCAAAGAAATATCTTTTCCTGACTATCAATTCTCTGCATTCCTAAGGGATTGGGCAGTTTCAATTGGTGAGTTCTGAGAATATGCTATAATGCAAGACAAACTTTTGCCTATATCTATATTGTCAAAGGATAACCAGAGCCTAGCTGTACTTATAGCAGTAAAAACAGATTTTATTCAGGAACTATTGCTATAGGGGAAAAGAGACTTCAATATGGAACTGAACTGATTTCTTAACATGCCATGAAAAAGTGGGGATTTATAGCAAGGTGGAGATCAGTGGATGGAAAAATTACTAAGAGAAAACATTGGAGGTAAAAGAGGATTTTGATTAAACAGACGTAATAGTATTCTTGCTGACGGCAGGCCAAGAAGATCAGATATCACCTAGGGAATGCTGGGAGATGAGGAATTTGATCAGATATGGAAAGCGGTCAGATATGGGGAGTGAGGGATTCTCTCCAAACTGACTGAGCAGGATTCTTGCTACAACTAAGTAATGCAGTCGCAATGAGAACGAATGCTGATGTTGAGTTCTAGAGAGGGCTTAGAGGAGCCTGACTAGAGTTAGATCAAGGAGAGAGTCTTTGTCAAGAGCCAATGTGTTAGGAGGAAGGGGAGAAGAGGAGGGAGAGGATTTTTTTTGATTAAAGACCTAGAAGTTTTCACACTTTGGGCACTTGTTTTGCTACTATGCACAAATATAAACAGGTTATTTTCAGGCTCCAAATCCTTTCAATATAAAAGAAGTCATATTTTTAAAAAGTTAACTTGCTGAATGAATATTTAAGGTCATTCTGCCCAGGATGACCAACGGACTTTATAGCAGGTGTAAAATCAAAGCAGTTGGTGCCCCTGCCTGAAGCCTAGCACTGAAAAGGATTTTGAGACTGGCACCCGGGTCAACAGGAGTGAATGCTCTGATTGATTAGCAGTGTCCACCACGTGTGTGAGAGGGAGCACTAACAGACATGCTCTTTGCTCTGAATTGAATTTGTCATTCTATAGCTGGCTAACCAACATTAAATACTTTACCTAAGATCTTAAATATAAATAAGGGCAGGAAAAGACAAGACCCAATATATCCTGATTTCCAGTCTATCATTTAGACATCACACTGAATCTACTTGATTATATTCTTTGTGTACATATTCATATACAAGAAACATTTGTATGTATATGTATATGTCTGTTTGTCTGTCTGAATACACCTTTGAAACAACCATATGAATAGTTCATTAGGCAATTTATTTCTTGATTTCTCTGTCTCATTATTTATTTAAAAATAAGAGAAAGTATGATTGAAATTCCCCCCACATCAAAGTAGGTTTGATTTTTTTTTCATGATTGTCTATAATGGAATATAATCTTTCTCAGAAACTTTTAATATTCACATTTTTGAAGAAGTGATAACCATGAAAGAGTTGTGCTTGCATTTTTGTGTTAATGTAGGAGAAATTCCATTTGCAATCCTGATGGAGTATGCAATATTATTTAATTAAGTACTTATAAACAATATCTATAAACATCCTCTTAAGGGCATAAAATGTAGAGTACCATGTTCTGTTATAGTAAGTTCTTTTTATAATGCTAGTCTCTGAGACAACATAATTCCCATGATATAGGTGTTCTGAGTTATACTCAGAGAGATGTATAATACACTTAAAACAGTGAATTCACAAGCAGGGCTGTTCTCGTAGTTTGCCCAGCTGGTGTAGTTCACAATCCTATAATCAACCAAATTCCTTAAATCCTTTTCTACAAGCTTATTATTGCCTTAAATGCTACAAGTAGATTTTCCTACACCATGGAAAAGTATGGTCCAATTTCTTCTGCCCAGTGGTTTGGATAAGGAGCAGAAAGTAGTTGGTAGGGAGCATCCTTTGAATACTAGTCTAGGCTATTATTTCAGGAGCAAGTGCAAAGGCTGACCATGGCTTCACAGCAGTATACATAAGGGAGTAAGAATGTGTGGGTCTAGTGTCTTGGGCTTGAATGAGAGTGTAGATGTCCCATATCTGTGGTCACATTGTTCCTGCATAAGGAGCTGGATTCAAGAAAAGTCCACATCAGTAGACAGAGAAAAATCGAGTGAGTAGCAAAAAAGTCAACTCTGAACCCTTCCAGGTACAAGTGTGAGTCATGGCCTGGAAAGGTCCTTTGAAGGAGTGGTGCTTCTAGGAAGTGGCAGCCACAGGTCCTAGAAGGGGAAGGAGCTCTTAAGGATAAAGCACAGTTTTAGCATTAAAGTGTTATGCCATTTATAGATTAACATGACTAAAAAGAATCTATGAATAGCTGGGTAGGTAATGTGTCAATAAGAATGAGAATGAAAATGCTCATAGATGGAGAACCTAATCTGTGCTGAACTTGGGGAATCCTGACAACACACATGGGTGGCAAAGGATGACAAGGCTAAAATAACTCAAAAGATCGGCTATGTCACCATTTGTTCTTGGACAGTAGAAAAGATTGCCCCACAATGCTGATGAATTCATAGAGGAATGGGTGATTTATAATATTGCTTGATTTTTATCATTTTACCGTATAAGTGAGGAAGGAAGTATGGATCATTGGAAACATCCTTATTATTCTAGTGTGCACTCAGGCCCTGGTATTTGCAGTACTATATAACACCTGGCATAAATTATGCATCCATTCAGTAGATTTTAACCAAAATTTATTGAACACTTGCTATGCGCCTGTGACTATGCTAAGCACTTGAGCTTTCAATGGTTGTCAAATGCTGACATGGTCCCTGCCCTCATTCACTTAGAGAATATAAAGTAAATATTTGAAAGAATCCGTGAAAGAACATTATTCAGGCAGAGTAGATAACACTATGACCCTCCACCTCCCTTCAATCGGTGCTGCTCTAGGCTAGGAATTCTCTTCTCCATAGGTGGTGCTTAAGAGCATGGGGCTTTGAGTTTGAATGGAACTGGGTCTATATTCATCTAGTTCCACTACTTTTCAGGTAAATAGCCTTGAAAAATCACTTTACTTCTCTGTTTCTGAACCTACAAAATAGAACTGCTAAAAGAAAATATTTTAGAGACTTCTAGTGCTTAGCTAGCTCTAGTTCTCTTCTCCTTCCAGACATTTGGGAAGATTTTAGGCAAGATCACATGACTTGTTTTGACCAATGAAATTTTGAGCAATTATGATATGTGGGCCTTCCAGACCAAAGCATGGCAAAGGCAGTGCATAACACTCTGTGTCTTTCCCTCCAAAGCTGAGCAAGGAGAACCTTTGTTCTTTCCAGATAGTATAATAACAGGGGCTTAATCTGCTCTCAGAGGAATGTACAAATATGCATGTAGTATGGCAATAAATAAAAATTTATTTTATTGATTTCCTGAGATTTTAAGATTCTCATTACTGCAGTGTTTTCTGATTTATTCTGACCAATACAGTCCTGGATTAGATAAAGTATTTGAAGTGCTTAGCACAATGCTTAGGGTATAGTAAGCACTCAATAAATGCTAGCCTTTCAACTAGACACAGAAGGTTTCTCTTAAAAGGTTGAGCTTGTATCTCTGGTGTCCAGAAAGACAACGTTTTAGGCACTTCTCTTAGGGTAAGAACTCTCCTAGTCTCAGTGCAGGGAATTTATCAACCTCTATCCACACAGACTCATATGAAATGACTAGCTCCTTCTTTTATTTAAATCACTGTACGTTGACAATATTTGCTGTACCAAAGGGGCTCATGTTATTCAGCTCTACAAAGTCGCAAATAATATATATTTGAAAACAAGTGGTAGCTGATGTAAGCACCAGATGGCTCAAACATAAAATCAAGGGAGCTGCTTTTAGCTCTACCCCAGGGCTCTTAAAGCCGCCTTCTCAGTGCTCCTTTATATGTTGTAGTTTATTTCTGAAGTGACAATAAAATTGGGAACAGCAGAATGGAAAGGAGCACCACAGCCTCGGCATGTTTTAACAATCTGCTATGCATATGAGATGAAACGTTGCCATCACTAGAATCAACAACATCTTGACACATGATTCAAACGTCAAGAATATCCAAGAATGTAAGATGTCTTTGAAACAGCGACAAAAAGCTGAAGTCAAATCCAGATTGGAGCCCAATCCCTAAAAGGATCTCGTTTCCGTTTTTCTGAAAGTTGAGAAATTGATAGGGCACAGTTTTGGCCTCAGGGACTGAACCCCTAAAGGCCTCTCACTTAGTGTGAAGGTATCACAGAGGACCATTATGCCCCAAGCAGCAGGAATGTTACTGTTCAGAGAAGCCACCAGCTGTGGAAAGGCTCTCTGTGCCTGCAGACCCAGCCTCAGACCCAGAAGAGAGGTGATGGGACTGTATTGATTATGTTTTTTTGCATAATAAATTACCCCAAACTTAAAACAGCAAACACTTATTATATCAGTTTCTGGGGTCAAGATTCTAGGTTTCATTTACCAAGGTGATTCTAGCTCAGGGCTTTTAGTTATCTGAGGTTTGATGAATCTGGAGGATTTGTTTCTAAGATCACTTGGAGTGGTTGTTGGTAGATTTCAATCTCTCACGGTGTGCGCTGTGAGCTGTCCTGAGAGCTGTTCAGCTGTCCACAACATGCCTTCTCCTAAGCTACTGATTAGAGGGGCTGGGCACTGGATGAGGCACACAAGACAGAAACTGCAGAGACTCTTTTAACCAGAGAAAAGCGGTATTTCATGACTTCTGCCACGTGTTATCTGTCAAACACACCAACTCTGATACAGTGATGTGAATACCAAGAGGGAAGAGCCATTTTGGAGGCTGGCTACCCACAGGGGAAGAACTGGCAAAGCAATGCTCTTCACTACTCTCCTCTTTAACTTTGCTGGATTAGTTTTCTAACTGTGCATGCAATCCTCACTTCTGTCTGAGACTATGTTGATATGAAAGAATATCCTATTTATTAATAGCTCATGTTTATTTTTTAAATTGTTGGACATCTTTAAGTATCTTTCTTTTTATAGTCTATTTCTGTGGTGCATGATTCTTGTTTCTATTCTTCTCCAAAAGATGTTAAAGTTGCTGAGCTGTGAGTCTGGGTTTTAGAAGACCTCTTCCCCAATAGGAAAGACACACACAGGAATAGACAGTGACTGGCAGAAAGAGCCTATTCCTTTTCCACTCCAGTGACTTTGGTAAATTGCAAAATACACGTGCTCTCATTTCTAATTAGTTATCCCCTAACAAATACTCCCCAGTCTATTGTCTCTGTCTTGTGACAAATGAACAAGTTAGAAGGACAGTACCAAACAACAAGGGAAAGGACTGTTGCTTTGAATCGGCAGTAAAATGAGGATTCAAAGAAAGAAACTTAAGAGGAGAACAGGAGAGCTATTCATAAAGGGTTTCTCCACCTCCTTTAGCTATATGAAAACATCAAAAACATCAAAACATTCTGGAAGAAGAGAAGGTTGGTGAACACAGCTGTCTACCAGTTACTATTGGCCGCAACAGTAATTTGAAGAGTGATGAGAATATCTAATATACTTCCAACCACCCTCTGGTTTTTCATGTCATTGTGGTCCATCTAAATATATGGCCTGATTGGCTAGTGACTAGAAATGATTTACAGTGGTGACAACCAATGAGACATCTCTTTATGTAGGAAACTGATAGTAGGTGATGCAGATCTCAACCTATGTTGTTCTTATTCCTCAAGTCCTATAGACTTTCCCACTCGGTTATACCGAAGAACATTCCACACTTTGTAAAAACCACCTGCTTAAGTGTTAAGTGTATGGGCTTTAGAACCAGTCACTCTGGATTTCAGTTCTGGCTGTGGCACTTCCTTTCTGTGTCACCTTGTACAGGGACTCTATTTCCCTATGCTTAATCTACTCCTCTTTAATAACAATGATAATAATAGCTTTCTACTCTTCTCTGGATTATTGTCAGGATTAAAGTGTTAATGTGTTTAAATGACTTAGAATATTGACTGTTATGTGCTCAATACATATATGCTACTATCATCTCCACCTTTAAAATCCCATTTACCCTCTTCATTTCTGATAAAAATATATATTTACAGGTTATATCAATTTTTAATTCTTTTATTTTTCTATATTCCCACTAGAATGCATGGACTATCTTATTTATCTTTGTACCCCAGTGCATTGTGTAATACTTGGCACATAGTAGGTACTCAGTCAACTTTTGAATAGATGAATGAATTAATTAATTAAGAAGTGAATTGAGTGACTTTATTCCTCAGTGTCAAATTTTTATTTTATCCTCTGTTTAGTGGATGAGTATTTTTGGAAATTACTTTTGCCATGGGTATTCCTTATTTATTTAAATTAAAATAAGATTTGGTCAATTCACCTTTACACTAACTATAACCAAATGCTGGTTAAATAACTTGATAATTGATAATGACTGAAGAGCTATTGTGTCAACTTTTTAAAAAGAAATCTTAAATAAGAGATTATTTTTCCTTTTCGTAGTTAACCTCTGTATGCTTATCAGACCCAGATTTCTCTCCACAGATATAGTCATTTGAACTATAGAATCATATTATTTCCAAGTTGGATTACACCAGGGCTATCATATATTTAGATTGCTAATTTTGTAGGGAGGAAAATAGCAACTGATGCCAAAATCGCATAGCTACTTATGATCCAAAATATAGAAATATATAGATAGATGGGAAGAGTTACAGAGAGAAATTCCATCCTTATCCACCCTAAAGTTATGCCTCAATGGGCTACTTCTCTACACACAGCCTGAGTTTTCCTCTCAGATCTGGGTTCATCCTATAGAGGAAGCTTCCAGGACCGCCCTGCTTTTGCAAGTCACTCATCAAATCCATAGGCCATGAAAATATTGGGAGTTTTGTCACAAAATTAATCATGTTCGTAAAACACCACCATCCACATACAGTTAAAAAAAAAAAAGAAAAAAAGAATATGGCTAGAGAAAGAGAAACAGAGGGAGAGAGAGAAAGACAGAAACAAAGAAAGAAGATGCAGAAGGCACTGGACTATCCACAAAACTGGAATTTAAAAAGAATATTGACACACAGAAATCAGCGAAAGAGAGAGACTTCCAAAGGAATCTAATCACCTCCCAACTAGGAGAGTTCAGAGAGTATTTATTTTCTACAAAACCTATCTGGCAATTGCCATGGAAGCCAGCAAAACTCCCAAAAGATGAGGGCAGTATGTAGGTAGCCTCTACCTGATAAGCATAAAGCACCCCTTTTCCTTCTGTGGACAGATCAAAGGCAGACAAACGGTCCTGATTTTAAGCTTTTGAGCTCAGCTGAGGTTCTCTAAGTCCAGCATGGGACACTATACCCCATACTACTCCTCCTTACTAGGCTAAGGGCTTCATTGATGCAGTTCTATCTTTTTGGCAAGCTGTTTTCTCTATCATCTATCATAACACTCAGCATATAATAATTTTTCTGGCATGTACTAATGAATAAGCTGCATCAGATGGAGCCAGCAGCCAATGAGCTGCTAAAGCAGGAGAACTGACCTGGTAGTAAAGAAACGTGAATTGCGATCTCAAACTCATCCCACCTGATTTTGTGGCAGCCAACATTACATTTTCTGTCTCTTGATTCTTTGCTCCACTTTTTGGAAGAGGAAACAGTCCTAAAGAGGTTAGATAACTTGCTCAAGATTGCAGAGTTAATGATCACAGGACCAGGATCGATTCCCAAGTCTCTATTATTTCCACAGTACTCTGCTGTGTTTTTATAAAGTGAATTGAATCAAAGTGGAATTATAAAATATTCTTATTGGTACCATCCCAACCATAGCTACTCAGACTCCCTCTTATCCACTTCCCCTACAATTTCCCATCCTAAGCTATCATTGGACAGAAGATAATAATAATTGTAATGTGTAATATATAACGTGTGTAATCTATTCAAGTTATATTAATAATAACTTCTAACTTTTTAAATGTCTATTATGTACCAGGAACCATAAGATCTTTACCAAAATTGGTTAATTTTCACAATCACCTTATGAGACATTATTATTTTTCCTGTTTTACAGCTGAGTAAACTGAAGCCCAGAGAAGGCATTTAATTTACTCAACTTTACCACTGAGAGATAAAATAGGAAGATATTATTTTCTCCATTTTTCCTGGTGACAAAGTGGGACTC
Source organism: Microcebus murinus (assembly GCF_040939455.1). Classification (NCBI taxonomy): domain Eukaryota; kingdom Metazoa; phylum Chordata; class Mammalia; order Primates; family Cheirogaleidae; genus Microcebus; species Microcebus murinus. Next base: position 56,263,594 of record NC_134105.1, on the reverse strand, counting down.
AAAGTATTTGTGACTTGACCAACAAAACGCAGTTTTCTGGCTCCTAACATAGATTTTTTTTTCTATTATCCTTTCCTCTAGACCCATTGGATACAAAACTTTTGTTAATTTAGCACAAATTATACTATTTAAATGATCTAGATAAATGAACATTAAGAAAATATCACTTAAAATATATAAGATTTCAGCAAATAGCAGGAACATTTAGTGACCAGGAAGGGAAGGAAAGCCTACAAGTTGCAGGAAGCTTGAGGAGTTACCACGTTTGGCAAGTCAATAATAGCTAGACAAGATTGGTTTCTGATAGTTGCCTCGATGAATGTATCTTTCTCAAACACAGATGCAGGGAACAGAGGAAGTCAAACAACAAAAAAATAGTGTTTAAAAAAACTGCTTTGGCTTTATGTAAGGCCTAAAACCTCATATACTTTTAATGGCTAAGCATTCTATCCAACTTAACCACCCGGTGCTATTTTCTGGATTCATTTCCCAAGAGTTTAATTTGTGTGCATAAGAAAAATTTCCTTCACTGAAGTATATAATTTGGGGTAAGAATCAGTTATAACTGATATTTTGCTCAAATTTATAAACTTAAATTGTTTCTGGGACTATAAAAGGTCTTGATATTAATAGCATCTACTAGAATATTCAGACCAAGCAAAATCTGGATGCATTGAGCTTGATACCAGTTTGTTCTCTAAAATCAAACTTGACTGAAATCATGTGTATTTCTTTTATGTATGTACAGTAGATTGTGCAATTAGGGCACATTTATGTCCAGCTCATTATGCCTTCCTGCATTGTCTTTCCTTTCTGTGTGATAATGAATCGTTTTGTAATTAAATAGCAGGAGAAGAAAATATGCAATAATTATGATATAGTCAGGGCAGCAAGTATCTTGGTAAGACTCTACTATTTTAATTTGCATGATAGGAACTGGTTTAATCCTGCCTTAATTTTTTAAAGAGTTTTTATATATGCAGATCAAGCAGAAACTCTTATTTGGACTTAGTAATAGAGCTCCTGTCAGCTTAGAATCATATTTAAACTAGAACATTCAGATATTTGGTTGAAGTGAGTCAGTACCCTCTATGTTCCAGCAGGAGGTTGGAGGCTGTTGCATGTGCATGACATGGATGTATGTACAAATGACCACCCCAAAACATAAGCATATGAGCAGATGCATCAACATACATATATGCAATTATATACATGTTCTTTCATTCATTTAGTAAATATTCATTTAGTATTAATATCTGATATCTGTCCAGTGTTCCAGACATGTAGGTATAATAGCAAAACAGGAAAAGTTCCTGACTTTTTGAAGCTTACTTACATTCTAGTGAGAAAGAATAAAATAAACAAAAATGTTTATAATGTCATATATATTCATACCACACACAGACACATATATGTACATATGTGAATATACTCACCTTTCATTCCACTCTATATGTACATACACAGTTGCACCTGTTCAGGTCAGTTTAAAAGAGTGGAACATTTTTCCAAAGTTAAATGTGCTCTAGAATTGGTTGGGTCAGGCTGTGGCACCAAGAAAAATTGCTTGTGGAGTCCTTGATCTTTGGTCACTCACTCTCATTGTATCATGGAATTGTGAGGACTAAATGTTATCACAAAAGTGAAATTATGATACCATCTATCCTGGCATATTACTCAAAAGACTTGACATTCTTTGATTGTCATATTTAGGGTAATGTAATTGGGTTAGAGCACTGCAAAGTTTTCTTCTTCTTCACTTTCACTAGATTGGGAGTGAAAACAGGCTTCTAATTTGCTCCCTGCAGTTTACTGGCTGTATGATTTGGGCACATCACTGTATCTGCTGGGGCCTCATTTTCCTCCTCTGTAAGATGAACTGGTAGAATCAGAATAGCCTCTAAAATTTCTTCAGGCTGTAATACCCTTTGCCTCTGACTGGAATCATTTACCTTGGTATCTCACTGTTCAGAGAGCATATAACATCATGCCCTCTCTACATCTCATATTCTCAAGAACATTACCCTGTACAGAATATGCTATAGCCAAACTTGTCAACAGACTCGCACCAGCAAAGAATCCATCTGACTTCCCTTCTGTTGTTGTCTGTCACCAGCCTGGACAAAGCATATGATTCAAATATGGAAACTAAGGTTTAGTGTGACAGTTCTCAGAAAGGTTTTTCCCAACACCATGACCATGAGAGATTCCCCCTGCTACATGCTCCTGAATTACCCTGGGCTTATTTTCTGCAGTTCTTACCACAGTGTCAATTATGTAATTATTGTGCTGTTTTTATTTATTGCCAGTCTCCCTTACTGTACATTTTATAGGAAACAGAATTTGTCTTATTTTGCCACTGTATCAACAACACCTAAAATAGTGTCAGGAAAATAGAACATACTCAAAGGTTGTGTTTAAAAAGAAATGAATAACTCCAAAATAATCTGATTTCTCAGTGTGGCAATGATCAGGCAGCTCTTCTGTAGGAAAGCTTCCCTGGTCACCCTTCATGGCTTTGCCCTTGGCCTTTGGTATTTTTCCTTAACAGAGCCAATAGTGCAGCTGCTCCTTGGCAGGCCTGTTTTCCTGCTAGCATTTGTTTCCCAGAAAGCTGTATCATTGCCACATAGCTTCAAATAGATCACTGGGACAACCACAGTATCACACATTCTGCCAGCCTGTTCTGTTCCTGCTGTTCCATGTTGACTCTGTCCTTACAGATTCTGGCTCACAGAAATTGCCTGTGAGTACAATTCTCTTCAGTGCTTATAGTGTGTATCCTATAGCATCCTTTCTTTGAGAGTTTGCCATTGTGTGCCATTTCACACTGGTCAACAGGTGGACTCAATTTATATATCTCCAGAACGTAAAGCTAAGATGGCAGAGACATTTGTCCCAACCTCATGCTGCCTTTTTATTAGTAGTTTCCAACTTCTTTATTACGCAGTCATTTACAAATATACTGCTGAACTAGGGCCTGTGGATGGCTAAGGATTAAGAGCCATCTTCCATGATACCAGATCTAGATAATAGAGGAAAGATAAAAATTCTAGTCCCGGTGCTAGGCATCTCAGCTTGTTTATTCACCTTAAAAAACCACCTTACCTATGATCAATGGGTGCAAAAAAAAAATCTCACAGCTAGCTTATAGAAGATACTTGCATCTAAGTCTGTCTGATTCTAAACATATGAATGACATTCCTCCCATGAATAAGTCTTAGTGATAGTGTTGATTTGAATTTGCCACATCCCTTTTAGCTCCAATGTGTCAAACTGGTGAGTAATGTGCTAATTCAGTAGAATGAGTATCACAAAGCAGCTGGTCATTTGCCAACTTCTTGGATATCTCTCAAAACTCCAGCCAAAAAAAAAAAAAAAAAAAAAACCAAAAACTAAAAGCCATTCCTCTGTATAGTCATATGTGGGAAAGAGTTGGAGAGAGCCACAGGTCGTAATTTTCACTCCTTGGAAGTAATTAGGATTCTGTAGGTTAAAAGCAATAAACAGTCCAAACAGTTAATTGCCAGGTGTCTTGTAGGTTCTGTATTTATTCTCATGGCATCAATACAATGGGCTTTTATAAATATGCCAGTGGTTAATACCTTTCTTTTGAATTTTTGTTGTATCTTTAACCATATTCCTTTTGTTATCATTTATATTCTAATTTTTATTAGAGAGGAAATCAAGTGTGTTTGCTGAAAGCTCAGACTTTTATTCTTCTGTGATATTGGGAGCAATGTTTCAGAAACAGCGCCACTCTCTAGTCAGATCCTTTCCAGATATTAGTGTCTATACAATGATGAAAGTCCTCTTTGGTCTCAGAGTGCTATATAAAATAGTCACTGAAACCCGAAGTTCTTCCATGGCCTTTTGATTCAATGTTCTATTTACATAAAATTGGTAGTTCACCTATGAGTCTGGGAAGAACATTTAAATAAATTGTAATTCATAGCATAGACCAAAATTCTTCTAAAATTTTCCCCTCAAATCCCATACAATAGGGAAATATACTGGGGCAACTTTGAATATAAGTCTAGAAAGTTATTTTATTAATATTATTAAACATATGCATGCACAATTAGTTATTAGTGTTCCTTTGTTGCTATAGTTTTCCTCACTCAAAATAAAACTGGCTTTTGGTTAAGTGAGAGGATGTTTGCGATATTCAAAGAATATTACAAATTTGACCTAGATTAAATATGTCAATATTTACACTGCATCAGGATATTTACCCAGATGATAATAAATGTGTATCTTTTCTTAGTTTTGACATAAGGCTTTATTTCAAATGGATACTGGAGATACAGATATATAGAAATACTTACAAGAACACTCTAATTCTTACCCCTCTGCAAATCTTCCTTTAGTCTATCACATACACAAATCTACTCAAACACCTGCAAACAGTTGCTGCATGTAGGCACAAAAGCTTCTACAAAACACATGCAGTCTGTCTTGTACACTTGTAAGTTATAGTGAAATGTTGGTGGTTGAGAGTAGCTCATGTTAACCTGTAGGCTTTCCTTTGTAAACATTTGGAAATTTTTTTGCAATCTTTAATTAATATAAATGGTTTTCTTGAAGAAAAAGATATTTATTTTTAAGGTTAAATTATATGATAGTCACTTATAATGGCATTAAATGTTGATAGTGGTATAATGGTTTTAAAGTAACTTATAATTTCAATTAAAAAATAAGGTAACATTTATAGAGTGATGGCTACTTGCCAGGTAGTCACTGTGCTAACTAATTTGTATGCATTATCACTTTTACTCTCATATAGTTGAGTGGCAGTTATAGTCCTTATCTCCATTTTATAAATGTACAAACTTAGATAAAGTGAGTAACTTCTAAGTATCGGCACCAAGATGTGATCCTGCGTAAGTTTCCTCTGGAATCTCTATTATTAACCACTGTGTTAAACCATCCTTTAAACAACAACCATAACACAGAGATGTATGTGGACCAACTATTATAATATCTTAACTTATATATCAGAAAAGTAAAATCTAGAGATTGGGTTAGAGTCACATGCCTAAGGTTACCAGATGGGATGGAATCTAAGCCTCTGCCTGTCAAGACAGTGCTGTTTGTACAAGGCAGTAATACCTTTTGGCCTCTGATGTCAGCTATAACCATATGACTTTACATAGATCATGCATTTCTTCTCCTTGGGGCAAAAGTGTGATTCCTAAATTATACACTATACACAAAGTCTCTGCTATTCCAGTGCTCTAAGAGGCTTGACATATACTTTATGGACCTTTCCATAAAGGTGAAAAGTAAGGATCACCTTTTTTGCCTTCTGTATCTGACTTAGCTCACCTTGTCTGTCTTCTGCAGCTCTGTCAGCCCTAACCTTGGTCATTCCAGGGCAATGTCCTCTTCATTCTACCGTAAAAATGACATTGCTTCCACTCCATAATGATTGGGAGTCAGAGCTTTCAGGTGAAACCATGGCAACCAAAAGGATTAATTTCTGCCGTGTCTCAATAGCACAATCATATTATCTCTCAACAGTCTAAAAGATAACTCACACACATCTCCGCTGTATAATAACATAAAGATAAAATAACAACCTGGAAACCAAATGTAACCTTCCCAAATACATAGAAATGAAGGGATTTGATACTGGACAATTCTAAGAATATACTGTGTGTGCAGAGTTATAAAACAATAATTAATGCAGTCTTTAGAAAGGGCCATTACAAATGGTTCCTTCTCATAACGCAGTTTCCTCAATACCTTGTTTTAATAGAATTTCATTCTGTCCTGGCCAAAATTACAATTACTAAAGAAGTAAAATCTTGTTTTACATGATACCTCCTTTTCCACATAACTGGTGAAAATGTCTATCGTGGTGAACTTCTCTTCACCTCTGTTTTATGTACAATTAAAACTATCCTTTTGCTAAGGCCATTCCCCACAGGAATGCGATAGCCCACAATGATGTATTCTGCCATTAACTCTGGAGTGCTCACTCGATTCTCCACATAATAAGACACACAGGAGAGTCTCACTGAGGACCTTTACTGTCACTCATCAGGAAAACCCACTTGGCACCTCATGAAGAATATTTCAGTGCTCACAGGTTGATGACTAAGACGGCAGAACAGCAGCTCAAATCTGATCCATGTGAAAACAACAAAGTTCTTGAAAGCTAAGCAATCTCTGGTTAAAACACTGTGTTAACAGAGTAGGGATTTACAAGTTCAAGATTCTTATTTAACTGTGTAATTCTGTTATGATAACATCTTCTGAACTATTAAGAATTGTCCCTCCATAGTGCCAAGTCTTATATGGAAGTAAACAGCTGCCTTTGTTGTTGGCTTGGAACATGAGAACAAGATTAAAAAATCGTGTGTGTGAACCCTTTTTTCCATGCAAAATCTATCACTATACAAATCTCCAGGAATTAGCATTAATTGAATTTGCCTCTCTTCCAGTTTTGGTGACAGAAGCCACTCACTTACTAGATACCTCTAATAAAAAGACCCTGTTATTTGGGAAAGCTACCAGTAGTGAAGAGTTGTAAGATCCCTTGCAAAGGAATGTCTCATTTAGGTAATTATAGATACAATGAAAGTGAATAGGGAATTTCTTCTAAAAGGTGAGCTAATGGAATGCTAATACATCCTAGCATAGTATCTCCCCCATCTCTACTCCTTATTAGCCATGTGACTATGAACAAAATATTAAACCTCTATGTGTTCCATTATCTCATTTGTCAAAGGGGAATTAATAATGGTATCTACTTCATAGAGTTGTTGGGAGTAGAAAATGAGTTAATATATGTAAAACATTTAGTTCTGTTTCTGGTACATAGTAAGAGTTTGCTAATTTCCACAATTCTAATTAATATAGCAGTAATAATTACTGTTGTTATAATAGCTGTTCAATAAGTAGTCTCTGAAATATTGAATCAATGATCTCTGAACAGTATAAAGAAATCTATAGCAGATTTACTTTGTTCAGTTTCAACCATTATTCAGACTCTATTTTCTAAGTAATAAAATATCATTTTCTTTAAAAAACAGTTATATTGAGCTAGCATGATCATTCTGATGTGTTTAGAGATATAAGGGGGGCAAAGTTAGTTATTTTCCAGCAACCAATATGACTCCTAAATAATTACCGTAAAACATAGTATGTTCGCCATTTATTAATTGGAAAAAAACAATGTCTATATTCTAGGTAAAATTTTGTTATTTATGTAGTTTCCTCCATTCATACGATCCTCCATCTTTGCATATACTGGTATGGTTAAATTCTCCCTTAATTCTAACACTCTACTGAATTTTCTCTTCATTGAATCAGATAAAATATTTTTTCATTCACTTCTGTAAGTAATAAAAAAAAAAACTACTACTGATATTCTCACTGGGTTGTTTATATAAAATACAGTGTCTTTATTCCTCCCAACAACCCTACAAAGTAGGAGCTATTATCTACTGATAAATGAAGACACTGGAGATTGGAGAGGTTCATAAATCTGATCCATGTTTTATGAAGATCCTTTCTAACTCACCAAACCATCTCATATCAAGGAATCTAGCTGACTGTCATTATCCACCACCTTCAGTGCCAGCTTTTCCCAGTCTCAGTGTTGTGATCTCACTCTGGTTTCTTTTCTGCTTCCTGTCTATATAGCTCTGTGTGTGACCCCCTAGTTTTTTATGATCTGAATCTTCAACTCAACCAACTTCACTATTCCCAATTCATATTTTACATCATTAGGGATTCTGCTTTATCTTGGCCTATGTGGGAAAAGAAAACACCTTATATTGACTGTGAAGCTAAAATTATGGAGTAGGTCCTGTGTCTAACATATTTTTTTCATGCACTAAATGCTGGTATTCTTTTAAAAGGCTTTATATGAGACAATGTGGCTTTACATAAGCAATTTAGCTGTACATAAGCAAGCACAATGAAGAGCTTGGTTCAATGGGATAGCTATTTGTTTCTACCATCCTTTCACTGAGATGAAGTTGTAGTTGTATGCCACCCATCATTTAGAATGGGTTCTCAAATCAGCATTAGACAGTCACAACAATGGAAGCCAAACAGTTGACGAAATTGAAGTTCAAATGTCCAAATTATTGAACATAGAAAACTCTGTCCACTGTCCCACTAAAATGAATAAATATTCTGATTAAGCTTCTACATTCAAGCCATTTTATGCTTTCCTTTCTCTTTTTAAATTTTAAACCCTTTTATTTTATTGACATTTTAAGCATATTGAGATTTATTACGTAGAATGAATAACTTGAACATAAATTTTAATTATTTTGAAGGAGCATTTTTTTAATTTAAAAGCATAATAGTCATAATAAGAGATTATTGCCAGCATACCAAAAGAGTGTCCATTAAAGCATCATTGTTCTGATATAATTTTTATTCTAAAATTTTGTTATTTTTTTATAAATAATGGAATTTTGAGATAAGAATTGAAGTCTCTAATATTTTAAACCCTATATTATATGGTCTATAAGCTTCACAAGGCCAACCATTTTTAACTGTTTTATTAGCAGCTATAATCTCAGCACCTAGAATATTGTTTAACACATATAAAGAACTTAAATATTAATTGTGAATATATTCATTCTTATCCTTGGACATGGAAAATAGGAAAATTCTCACGTTTTTAAGCAATCTAATGCTGACTTGCTTTAGAAAGGTTCCACTTCTCATTAACACAGAATCACACTGCCTGATGGATGACTGGACTCTTGAATTTTTAATTATAGATTGTTATGGAACTAATTCTCTTGCCATTTGAGAGCGTCTCTCTTCAAAAGTATATTCTCCCATCCCAGATCTGTTGTAACCTAGGCCATGATCCTTGTCAGCCATCCTGAATATTTTGCATGGTCGGTTGGCCCAGACATGTCTGAAAAGGGCCAAAAGAATTGGCTCTTCAGATTGGGGCACCTACAGACTTTAGTCCGCCACAAAAATGATCCCAGTAATGTTGTTTGGAATGGTCATTTTTTAACTGATGGTAAACTAGTGTTTCATTATTCAAACCAATAGCTAACCTAAAAGGGAGGGCATGTGAGTGAGTTCACTGTTCAGTGGTATTGGTAATTGCCACTGCCTTATCAGTAAAGGAGCAAGAGTCCCAAAAAGCTTGGCAGATTTTTGTTAAGGTGTTTTTCTGTTTTGTTTTGTTTGTTTGTTTTATGTTTTTTGCTTTGCAACATCTCTTGAATGTCAGGGGAACATAGCTGAGCAAAGGAGTTTCCCAGAAACAAGATTTTGCATGAAGATCTCTGTATTTACCTTTCACAGCCACACTCACTGTGCTAAGTTTTAAACATCTTGTCTGGTTTTCTTACTATTATAGAATTTTCTTATCAACTAGGTTGAAGAGTGGATTACCACTGTGAAATAAGGGCTGAATTAAGTCTCTCAGGCCACTACTTTATTAGAGTTCTTCAAAAATGCAATGTTTTTCTGATATTTGCATTCTCTCTCATTAAAAATTGTCCATATCCTTTAGGATTGCCAATGTTGGTATTTAATCTTTGTATTCCAGGCTATTTTATTATCACTATCATTTAATGCTTGAAAAAAAATAGTTCTATTAACAAGATAAGTTAAAATGGAAATCTTAAATAAAAGCATATACATGATTTAAAATGCCATAGAATTTATTTGTTAGATACTTGCTGGAAAATTATACTGATATGCTACTGACACAATTATCCTTTAATTATGTCTGAGATATAGCCAGCAGTGCCTTGCAGACACACAAATATATTACAGGTAATTCAAAATATACATGTTTTTTGTATGTGTGCAAGATATATAGGGGTGTGTGTGTGTTTACTTTTTACAGAGAAATATAATTGGTCATCTAAGTGGCCAAGTTCTATAGGTATGTTCATAAAATATAAAATTTTATCTTTAAAAAGACAGCTGGGGACAATTTGAATTTTATCCATGATTTTTATCTTTAGTAGATATTAAGAAAGAACACTTAATTGAATGACTTTATAGGGACTAACATTAACTCTCTCAGAAGAAGGCATTCTACATGTAGGATTTAATATTTTACTAGAAGGAAAACTTGTAAACAGTTGCTTGAGAACTCTAAGGGCACGTCCCTAACCTTAGCACAGCATAACTTGACGCTATAGAGTAGGATGGGGAAATGACTCCTAAATGTTAGCTCAGAATGAAAGATAGCCTAATACCAGACATTGATGGGGTGTTGTGTAAGCCTCAGAAATTGGATTTTGGTCAATTGTTTCCATGGCCAGGGAACTCTTCAAATCAAAGACTGTCTGTGTATATGTTGCATGACTGTTGATTGTCTCATGAGTGTTTGTCTTTTATGTATGATTAATACACAAAATGTTTTTTTTTCTTTCCTTTTCCCTTTTTGTAGAAATTATTGAGCCTACTACCTCTAGTCCTGTCACAAGTCCAGGTCAGTATCCACATACATTCACAAAGTATGTTTGGGTACTTTTTCCATTAAACAAGACCTTCACATCATCATAAAAATAAACTGAGTTGATTATGGGCCGTATGCTCACGGCACTGCTTTAATGTCTGTTTCTTGTCCTCGTCTATCTGTGGTGTGTCCTCCCTTTGGATTTTGTGATCTGACCCTGATTTGAAGTTAACATCTTTGACTTCCTTCTGTGGGATGTATGGAGTAAATATATGTCACATTGTAGAATAGCTGCAAGGTGATTAGCTTCTCCAATACCTTTGCAAACAGAGCTGTAGAGAGTTTACAAGGTTTTCTGAGTAGCTATTAAAAAACGATTTGCTTTGGCTTGGTATTACATTATTATAAAATCATTATGAAGCAAGAGGCATTTAGTGCTTTTAAAGGGAACAATAGCTAGGGGAAAGCCTATACTTTTACTCTTGCAATATTATAGTCGGAGATTTTGGTCTCTTGAAACTGTCAAGTCAGAGGACTTATTTCAGTTGTTGAGCTTTATTTTCAGATTGTTCTTAATTCAACCACAAATACTCAGTCTGAAAAGATAGGACATTGCTATAAGTGTTTTTCTAAAAGTTGTTTTCAACTGTGAACATTTCTGAGTGACATGAAATCGAGATAAAAGCTATTGATATTAGAAACAACCTTTATCTTGTTATATAGGAATTTAGCAGTTCATTTTGAATGTTGGCTGCTGGCTATTTAAAGAAGAAAGTGGAACTGCTAAAGTTATTTAGCTTTGAAAAGTTCATAGGGATTTCTTGTAACTGCTGAGTTAAAGGATTTGTTGATGCTGCCTACCCATAAGGAGGTATAAGTTAGTTAAATAGTTGTTTCTCCTCTCATTCCAGAAATGGCACTAAATTTTAGTCTAAAACAGGATTTGCTGATCTGAGAAACTGAGTGTTTTAGAAATGAAAAAAAAAAAAAAAAACCTCTATCTCAAATTGTAATCAATCAAAAATGCTTTAAATTGCTTTAGATGATTATGAATTATCCCCACCCCCAAAATGAAACAAGTTTGAGCAAGTCTATGATTATGTATTTAAAGAATCTCATAATATAAAACTTTCTGGTCAAATTATAGAACACTTTTTCATAACCTTTCAAACCAAAGCATAATTGAGCAGTCTGTTTTAAATTATTTTATAGTTGATGCATAGAAGGTTTAAGTTATATGACTAATAACAGTTTCCTATTTTACAGATGAGGTTAATAGCCTCTCAAGTTTGAGTGTTATATTAATATAATTAGAACTAATAGTCATCTGAATCTTATTTATCTCTTATAAAGACTTAATAGATATGATTTCTTTGAATACCTATGACCTCCACAGAGTAATATATTCTCAGGTTCATAGGAGACTTAGAGTTAATCTTGTTAGTAAACTTTTTGATCTACTTTTGTCCATCACTTGTAAAGAGGATATCAAGTAACTTCCATGCAGGTATATCACCTAGTGGGCTGAAGTGAAGATTGGATGAGTACTTTCTTTCTTATGCCATTGCCCTAATTATTGGATAAAATCCTCATAAATTAAAAGGATAGAGTACCTTCTTTATCCACTCAAATAGAGAAAACTGTAAAGCAAAATATTTTAAGAAGTGATGTCTGGTGGCACTCAGTAGCGTCCTATTTGCTGACTTCATGTTTTTGCAAAAAGTTTTATTGAAGGTAAGTATAACAAGATTCTTTTTCAGTAGGCCAATTGTATCAAAAGCTCTTTCAATGGTTGGGACCCTGACAAAGAAATTCACATGTCATAGTGCAAAGAAATTGCTTTTACCTTTATAAAGATTTGTATGTCTTCAAACATGTATAGCATAAGGGTTAAGAACATAGACTTGGAAGACAACTGCCTAAGTTTGAATCCAAATTCTATTACCTTTCAGCTATGTAAACTGCATCATGCAACTTAAACTCTCTCTGACTCAGATTGTTCATTTGTAAAATGGAGTAGAGGTGCAATAATGATAGTACGTACTTAACGTAGAGTTAATATGAAAATTGAGTAAGTCAACATTGGTAAAGTACCTATAAGAGTGCCTACTATACAGTAAGTATGATAAAAGCATAGGATAAACGTGGGTGAAAAATACACACACACACACATATACACGTATATATCCTTATGATATCCAGATATAGAAAAAGTTTAATGACTTGCTTAAAGGCAAGAATTTGGACTATATAGTAGTCCCTTAAGTACTATGAGACCTAATAATTGTTGCTACTGCCCATAGAATGCCTAAGCAATAGCCATTATGACACCAAATTGGTCAATTTTTTGCTAGGGTTTATTATTTTGAAACTATGAATACATGAATGCATAAAAAGTAGTTTAAAATTGAATTCCTTAGCACTATATCTTTGAAAAAGATATTGTAAACTTTTTAAACAAAAAATTATTGTAGGAAAAGTCAATAAATATGTGTTGAATTGAATTGAAAAATGGGAAAGCAAACTCAGCTATAGATGAAACCCACCCTTCATTAATTGTGAATTTGTGAAAGGCCTCGAGGGAACAGTTTGGTTAGGCAGGGATTTAAAGAGTATGTGGTTATAGCAGGATTGAAAAAATGGGATAAATGATAAACAAAAGCTTTTAAACATATAAGCAGTCTGCTGAGTGAGATACAAAGGAGAAGGATTTAGCAATATATAACTCAAAGCAAAAGATCATTAAAGGCAGGTAGGAAAATAATTTACCCTATGAATAAAATCAAACTGCTAAAAAGTTCCAGTTGTTTCAAATGAAGCTGTAAAAAACATTATCCAAATAACAATAGTAAATGAAAATTCTCACCAAAGTATTCAGGAGATAAGAAATATCAGATTTGCAAACTATCCCTTTTGCTGCTTCTACATAAGTGGAAAAAGAGAATCTCATATTTCCTAATATTACTGCCAGAGAGTTAAAGCATAAAGTGGTTATAGTTATGAAAATATTGGACACACTGAAAATAGATTGGAGAAAGTGAATTTATATCATTTATGTCCATAAGTTCTAAAGAAATGAAGGTCTTGAAGTCATAACTTATATTTTTATATATTCTTGACAAGTCGGAATCTGTTTCAAATGAAAGGAATGAAAATTGAATTATTAACATCATTATTCAAGAAAAGGCCATGAAATATAGTATGTAATAAGAACAAAAGAAAACTATTCTTTGATCAGTCTCAGTCTCAGTTTGAAAGGTAAGGGTCATTTTTCATGATGAATGAGATATGCAGTGAATTTGGAAATATAGACTATTTTTACTGTAATTGCTCTGCTAGACCATAAGTTATTCTGGGTAATGGTCATCAAGATAAAAATGCCTACCATTAAGCCAATAATGCCAGCATCCTATTAAGCTACCTAAACCATTTCCATTTAATTAAAAAATATATAACTTTTTGTGATCATCTTTGAAGTGTATTTTAATACTAATATTGGAATTTTATTTTATAAGAGTAGAATGGAGGCCTGAGAGAGTAGAAAGCCTGTCTACTTTGAATAAGACAAACTATTAGTCCTGAAATTTTCTATTTGTTTGCTAGTGCAGCTTGTCTGAATATATTACAACAAGTATGCTCTACTGTGACCTCGATTCCAACAGATCAAAGCTGAACTTCTTACTTTAGAATGAATTGACAATGGTACCATAATTCTGGTTTTGTATTCCAAGGTTATAATTATCTACAAAGCATCAAGGTGATCTTATAAAAAGTTAAAATTTTAGTCAAACCAATCAATATTCACTTGGCTTCATATAGATTCAGAAAATTTAATAAATATTAATTCAGTCAATCTTTTTTAAGTCTATAGGCAGATTAAAATTGAGGTTTGTTTAATGCACCCTGGATACCCCACCTAGCATTTGTCCTTACTTTGTCCCTAGAAGTAATCTTTAACAGTTATCAACTGAAAATTTTTATTCTGAAAATTATTTATTTTTCAACTTCATATTATTGGTGTACTAAAAGTAGCTTTATTTATACATCTTTACACAAATGGGGAAGTAGTTTAAGAATATTATTTTTCCTATCTAATATTAAACCAAGAAAGTCAATGTAGACCCTTCAGTTGGACTCAGAAATCTTCACTATTTAAGTGCCTATTATTAAGCACACTGTATTTATGGGTATTTTAACATCATTTTTAAATCCATGAAACAATCCTAGGTCCCATTGATAGCCAAGGAAAAAAACAAAACAATTATTTTACCAAAGGTCACTCAGCAAGTATATGACTAAACCAAAATTAAAATGCCTAGAACTTTGTCATCAAATATGTATGCCTCGCTTTGCTTTGAACAACAGTATTAAAAAAAAAAAACCCTGCAGAATTGAATGTTTATAAACTGAATCATTTAAATTCACCAGAAGACACCATGTTATGTAAAGAAATTCCACTTTAAATTGAATAATTCCTAACTGATTCATTTACTTAGCAAATAATTTTTCACTTTGCTAGTTTACTGGCTTTTGTTTAAAAAAAAAGTCTTTATTTGACTTACCGCAGGAAGCCCCATTTCCCATTTCCTCTGAAGGATATAGTTCATCATTTAGCAAACATTTATTGAATAACAACTATATCAGGCACTGAGTGCTGGGAGCATAGGTTATTATCTTAAAGAGGTTTATAATCTATTAAAAAGAGAAGCATATGTATGGCTAACAATTATTTAATTTATGTTTAATTTAATTATATTCTATAATTTTAGTCTAAAGAAAGAAGCAGGCAATTTTGCCTGGAGGAAATGTTTGCATATGTGAACAGGGTCTTCATAGATTAGGCATAGTTAGCAAGAAATGGGAGTACCTTAGCAAACAAAGGAAATGCTTAAACAATCAGAGGTAGAAAGTATAGAAGACTGAGGATAAAAACTGATTTGATTTCTGTATCTGTATTATCTAATACAATGCCTGGTACGTAGCAGATCTTCCACATATGCCAGATGATGTCAACAAAAATACTGAGACACTTAATAAAAAGTTTGAATGAAAAAAAAAAAAAGAAAAAGAAACACACACAAAATTTTGGAGGCAACTAGCTACATAATTTTCTTTGGTTTACATTAGATAGTATCTAAATTTTGTCATTTTATAAACTCATCTCAAAAGGAGAAGATACAATAAAAACAAAACAATTGAACCAAAACTCATGCTCTTACATTGGTTTATGGATAATAGAAATTCCTAAAAATATTTTTATGCTAGCATTTCTTATGGTAATTGATAAGGGACATTAAACTAGTTTTATAAATTACATCACCAACTTCTATTCCAGAAAAAAATGTCCAGTTGTCAAGAGGTTAATCTTTCCTCAATAAATGAATGAATGAATGATTTAGAAAACCACATGTAGTCCACAGCATTAGAGCATTAGAAGACTCTCATAGGTAGCAGTAGTGTGCTTCAGTAAAACTCATTCAGGAATAGTGAGGAGTGAAAATAATCAAAAATAAAATAATTACATAATAGCAAGAAGGTTGGGCAATCTATTCATTTCTTTACTAAACAAAAAAATTTAAAAACCTCAATGACTAGATCAAATGTACCTACCTGGCTACCTATGGATGGATGAATGGATGGATGGATGAATAGGTGAATGGACAGGTGGATGAACAGATGGAAAACTTGTATGTGGTTCATAGGGCTAGAGCATTAGAAAAGTAGGAAGTTGATGGGAGTTGAAAGTAGTGCAGCTTGTGTAGTTTCTATTTCCCAAGAACTTACTGAGCATCTGAATGTGATTGGCCCGTTGCCTTTCTTTATGAATCTCACATTTCAATGAATGAGAGAGACATGAAAACAAACAGATTAACATAATGCAATATGTTCTATGATAGAAATATGTGTAATGCACTCTGGGAACTCTGATAACAGCCTAAAGAATATTAGAAAAGGCTTTCTGAAGGAAATGATTCCTGAATTTGGTAGTTTAAGCATGGGAGTAAAGGGGCAAAGCCACTGTAGATAAGGGATCCACATGAGCAAAAGAAAAGAGATACAAAACAGCACAGTGTGTTTGAAAGAAACTACAAATAATTTCTAGAGTGTAAATTGAGCAGAGAGTACAGTGGGGCTGGGAAAGTAGACTGTTCCTTGCTTGGAAGCTTTGTCTATTTATCCTTAGGCATAGGTGGATTATTAGGCTTCCTATGTAACTCTGAGGGTTAGGGTGAAGAATTAATTGATATGAGTAGAACTGGTAGTAGAAAAGGTTATTGTATAATACCAGGAAAATGATGATGAGAAGCTGACATGGGACAGTGGTAGTAGGAGGGAGGGAATGGGACCAATTCAAAAATTACTTAGAAAGTAAATGATAACAGGGCTTGCTTGCTGATTAGATTCAGAGGACAGGGAGAGGATGAAACAAGGATAACTCCCACTCTCTCTGTAGATGGTAGGGTACCAGCGGAGATAGGGAAAATACTAATACCTTGAATTTCATGCCAAATGGTTTGGACTTTATCCTGTTGTTTTAAAAAGGATCCAGCGTTTTGTTTTATTTCAAACAGGGGAATACTATTATTGTGTGTGTTTTGCAACTATAATTCTGTGAAAGTAAGAAAATTCAGAATGAAGGTGAGGAGGCATCAAGCAAAACCTATGAAAGTACAGTCCCTAGTTATAAGTTACTTGCCATCTCTTAGGAAAATGACTACCTGAGAACAAAAATCTCTCTACAAGCTGGATAATGAGTTCCTACAAAATAAATATCAAACTTATGGTATTATTTCAAAATTTATTTTAAGGTTTGAGGGGCTTTTTCCCCTAATTTGAAACAATCAAGCTTCTATTATTTTCTGATTGTTAGAGCATAAAAAAGTGTAAGACAACTAAGAATATATTTCAAATTCCAATTAATACGCCCGAATATAATGAATTCAGATATTAATTATAATTATCTATAATTAGTTGATTAATTTCTAGATTAAAGTATAGCAGAAAACCATGATGCAATTTAGAATATGATACTCTTTTTTAAAGATTTTTCAAAGCGGGGTGCTCTATCTATGCTTCTCATTGTTTATTCCAGTCTTTCTCTCTTGACATATCTTCGGCTCTGTCTCAAAATATCATTTTAGGCTACTGGTCTTTTGATTTACCTTGGGCTCAGAGTAGAGTACCACTAAAGATATGGATCAATGCCTTAGAGTTAAACACTACATGTACTAACCACAAGTCTTTAATATATTAAAGCAAATGATTGATATAGGGCAAAAGTATTAAGATTGCTGATGATTACCATTACTCTTCTTTATAAACATAAAATAACATCTACTTATAAATGTGAGTCCCTGTTAAGTGTTTACCAGGTACCTTGTACTATATAAGTAATTACAGAGTTATATTACAATCATCAAATCACTTCATGCATTGCATCATATTTGTTGGTATGCATCTGCTACATCTCTGGATTCAAAAATCTTTTAGGAAAGGAAGAAATGTTTTTGTTCATTTTTAAAAAATCTTTCTCTCTATGGTATCTGAAAGAGTGACAAGAACATAGTAAAACTGTACTCACCGCAAGAATCATAAATGAATGAGTTAATATGAGGGAGATTTTAGCTGGATGAGAAATTAGAAGAATTGAAATGCATTTATTTATTAACATAAATATATTTAAAATATTTTATATTTTAAATTAAATAAACATGCATTATTCCAAGTCCAGTGTAGAGCCTAAATTTACAGTGAGGGAGAGTTCCCATAATATATCTACTCAGAAGCAAGAGAAACAAAGGTTCATGGTGGTGAAAAGTAGAATTTCCTCCCAAAATCCCTAGGAGAAAGAGAAACTTTCTGCCTTATCTAATCATTCCTGGTTTTCTTGCTTTTCATATTCCTGGTGGAAAGAAAGCAAATAGAAGAAATTAACATTAATCCACATTTAAGAATTCTTGTGATTACAGTGGACACACTCAGATAATCTCCCTATTTTAAGGTCGGCTAATTAGCAACCACAATTCTATTTACTACCTTAATTCCCTTTGCCACATAATGTAATATATTCACAGGTTTCAGGAACTATAATGTGGACATCTTTGGAAAGCTATTATTCTGTGTACAATATCCAGTAAACAAATGATTCCTTTTCTCTACATCTAATATTTCCGCCCAGAATCTACAAAGCCTCATTGGACTTTTTCACTGTTCAGGTAATGAGTATTTGAGATTACAGATGGTTTGAACACTGAGTTTTTTATGAAGTGTTTATAATCCACTACTTCATCATAGAAAGAGTAAAATTACCCATTAAAAGGATAATATTTGTTATGCTACATTACCAGAAATATTACAATATTTTATAAAACTAATGAGCTGATATTACACACACACACACACCTATATAAAGAGAAGACAAAGAGATCTTAATGTAAGAGATAAATCCCACTTGGCCCACTGACCAATTAGAGAAGCCATCTATAACAGAAAAGAACCAGAAATGCAAGTAAATCTTGAGACAATTGAGTTAATGACTTTCAGTCTATTAAGTGATAAGCTTTTAAATAATACATATAGGAAACATTTCCTTCCCTGGACACAGGATTCTGTAAAAGCCAACAAGCAAATACTTGCTTGTAATTGTTCTAAGTAGGAATGCATATATTTTAAGTGGGCTTTAATTTTGAAATAGTAAAAACAAACAGAAAAGGAAAAAATATATTTTAATGGAGATTTTCCATTTAAGAGAATAGGGTAAAATTGCTTAGAAGGTGAGCCATCTGATTTTTGCTTTTCATAATCACCTTTGGCACAGTTTTCCCTCGCTTTGTCTAGAACACCTGTATCCTCAGTCAATCCTCCTAGCCCAGAGCTTCTAACTGTACTAGGATTACAGGAAAATGTGTATAGTCCAAAAATTTCATCCAGTAGTTATTAGCAGATCAGCTGTGAAACCAATGCAGTAGTCTCAATGACAAATAACCTCAAATATGCACCCTCCCAGGCATATTTGTGTTTTAAAAGAAGCTTCTTATTTCTTATTTTTAATGGTGGAAATTTTACCCAATGAAATAGGCACACTGTGGGGATATTATTAAGCAGGAGAGCCTTCCTGTTGCCATATAAATCACCAATTCAAGGGATCTAGATTCTTTTTATTATTATATTTATTTCAGGATATTATGAGGATACAAACATTTTGGTTACATTTTATGTCTTTGCCTCACCCAAGCAAGGATTAGAGGCCTGCCCTTCCCCTCTATAATGCTCACCATGTCCATTAGTTGTGAGTTTACCTCCCCCAATCCCCTAATCCCTGGAGAATATTTCCACCATGTAAGCACTATAGTGTTGATCAGTTGGTGTCGATTTGATGGCGAGTATATGTGGAGCTTATTCTTCCTACACCTGCCTGGTCATTTAGCCAGCCAAAGTAGGCTGTAGTAGCCTACTTTGCATCTTTATCTCATTGTTTATCTTAAATCGATGAAATAGTGACTTGGCAAGTGCCAATAGACAAGGCTGTCTTGTGCTTTGATTGAGGATGGTAATATTCATATTCACAATTCAAACTGAGTTACAGTTTAAAAAGTATTTTTAACAAACATCTACTCCTCAAAAATAGTCTTATGATATAGGAATTATTTGCATCAACATTTTACAGGTAAGGAATTTAAAGTTCGAGGAGGTTAAACAACTTACTCAAGAACCCACAAATCAGCAAGTGTTTCCTATTTAATGTTAGGGATTTTCCTGCATTGTGTTAGACATTTCACTTATATTGTCAACACACCCCCACACCATACCAAATGCATCTGCTGTTTGGCTTCTGGAAAATAATCAGGGAGACCCTGTTTGGACACTTTTATTATCATAAAATGACAACTAGTTTTCTCCTGAAGTCAACCAACTATATTTTGTTCTTCTAAACAAATGATAAAGCATGTCATCTTTAATGTCACACCTTGTGTCTTAAAGATTTTGAAGACACTATGATTCTGAGACTATGTTAGTGGTTTTCAAAAAAACGTTGGTTGGTTCATGGGCACACGGACTTTCTGCCTCTGATGGTGCAGCCAGGCCATCAAAATCTTTCCAGTTCATGAAGTACCTACCACCTTTACTTATTGCTTTTTATTGTATCAGGGTAGCACCAATCAACTCATCAGGGTACTATAGTTATTAGGCAGCCACACATATAAGCATGTGAGTCTGTGCCTTTACTGTCAGGCTTGATTTTGAAAAGTATTGTGTGTGTGCATGCATGTGTGAGTGCATGCATGTGTGTGCGTGTGCGTAGAGAGAGAGAGGTGGGGAGAGAGACAGAGAGAGGCAGGTAAGGGAGGAGGACAGGGGGATCATGTATACTCATTTTACAATTGATGATTATAACTTGACTAGTTCCACTCCATAAGTATATTCTATTAGAAGTATTTTTTGCTGCCATTGGTACATCTAACCAATTGTCACATTTTATTCATAGCACGTTTTTGGTCTTTTTCTGGCTTTTACTTCTTTCTTTACCACTTTCCTCCACTTGAACCACCAAGCTCCCTTGATTTCAGGATTTCTCTCAGATTTTAAAAAGAGATTCTATTCAGATAGCCACATAGTTGTCTTACCTGGCTATGTAGATAATGAGGAAAAATTGAACCTGTCCACTTTCCAAAATAATGTCTTCTCTCTTGGACTTCTTTAAGTTCCAGAATTCACATTGTATATGTTCATTAATTCTTTCACTAATTTAATATATTTTATATATTCTATATACTATACCAGGTATGTGTACTATATACCAGGCTCAGTAAAAAAAAAAAAAAAAAAAAAAAATCTTAGGCTATAACCCTAAAATATAACAGTGGAGGCAGGAATGTGTTCTGTACTTTTTCAGCACATCATATGTTACAAATTCTGTTTATTATATTTATATAGAAACTAGGATATGTGAGCGCACACATAAGGAGCAAAGCACTTTTGATAAATATCGAATGCTTTTATTTTTGCCTTTGTGGCTTTTAGCAGCTTGCAGTTCATTACTCATTCATTTATCTTATGAATTTGACAGAGCAGAGAAAATTATGAATAGACATTTATTTTATAATGTATTTAAAGATAACCTGAAATATATACAAATTTCATTGTCCATGCTAACTACTCTGCTTTTCACAGCCAGAAGAATGTGGTCGCTAGGTGGCACCTCTATGCTATATTCTCCACTGGACTTATAAGTATCTTTTCCATAGACTAATTTGTGTTGGAATTTTGAAATGTTTTCTCTCCTCCTATAGCAGCATTTCATCAGACTGTGATTTGCAATAATCCCTGAACAAGGGTTGCTTCTTTACACTTAATAGTAATATGATGAAGCTGTTCATACCCACTGCCAGTGGAAAAATGAAAAACTTAGTCCTATTGCCTCATTGTTGAAACATACTATGCTACACAATCTATTTATATTTAATATCACTTTTATTTGGGGGTGAGTGAAATAGGATGTGTATTTAGACAATATAGTACAGTGATTAAGGCAATCTTATTTATCTAAAAGGCCTAAAATCAAGTCAGTCACATTTAGGGCTGCAGGCATGTCCCAACTCATTCAAAAACATTCATGAAAAAGATGTGGTCCTTGTGTTCAACAAATCTCATTCCTCTGGGAATATAGAGTCTATAAAATGGAGTGATTGGGCTAGGTGATCTTAAAGTTTGCTTTCATCTCTTAAATTCTATGAGTTTCCTATAAACAGGGTGTAAAAGGTCTATGGGTCTAAATCAGCTGTGAAATTGCTTTGGTATTCCTTATGAGTTTAGTTAAATTGACTGTTTCCCAGTCAGCTGGGTACATAGCGTTTTGTACTCTGAGATATCTCCACTGAATCTAGGGTTTTAGAATGAAGAAGATTCAAGTGAGAAATAAATCTCTTATTCTAAGTCAGAGTCCCTGGAACTAAACTGAAGTGAGAGAAAATAATTCTTCAAATTCCCATATTATTGGGCTTCTAATTAAGATTCCCAAGAGCTACAAGCCACAGCCACTTGTCCCTTACTCTGACAAGTTGCAAAAATCATGGATCTCCACATTTCATTTATCCACTCATGAAGTGATGGGTACTTGGGTTGATTCTACATCTTTGTAATTGTGAATTATGCTGCAATAAACATTTGAGAGCAGGTGTCTTTTGGATGAAAAGTCTTGTTTTCCTTTGGGTAAATACCCAATAGTGGGAGTGCTGGATTGAATGGTAGGTCTATTTTTAGTTATTTGAGGAATCTCCATCCTGTTTCCCATAGAGTACTACTCAGCCATGAGAAAAGATAAATTAATACTTTTTGCAACAATCTAGATGGAACTGGAGACCATTCTCCTAAGTGAAGTATGTCAAAAATGGAAAAACAAACGCCACATGTAGTCACTATTAAATTGGAACTAACTGATGAGTACACATGTGCCCAGAGGGAAGTAAAACTCAGTGGAAATCAACCAGCGGGGAATTGGTGAGAAAGGGAGAGTGAAAAAAACCTACCTAATGGGTACCATGAACACTATTTGGGTGACAGGCACACCTATAACTGTGACACAAACATTACGAAAGTGATCCATGTAACCAAAAACATTTGTGCCCCCTTAATATTGTGAAATTTTAAAAAGTCATGAAACTCATGCAAATGCAGTAATTTCCAGTGGGTTTATTTAACCACAGATTACTAAAACCTTTGTCTCCTGCTGGATTGGGATATAGAGTGACAGAAAGTGCCTGGTGGGCAATTAAAGCAGGGTAACTTGTACCTTCTTAATTCATATTTGAAATCACCTTCCAATTTCTCTATCTGCTCCCTCCTTTCGTCTTTCCCTGGCCCAGACATGCCTGTCACTAAAGAGGAGCTGTGGACTAGTTGATTTTCTATATTTTTCCTAAAAGATATACCTCATAATAGATAGTACACAGAAGCCAAAATGAGGTGCTATTGCAAGAACTTGGACATAAATCTTTCTTTTAAGAGTAAAGAGTTTAGACATAAACACTATTTTGAATAAACAGAAAAGTTGATCTTCGCATATCCAATTAAAGAATGTAAAATATTGATCAGTAAGTTTCCAATGGGAACCACTGAGACAAAACCATTTATTGTCCTTTTCCCTTAAGCCCTGCCTGGGAGAGATCTCTCTGGCAGGCAAGTACAACTGGTCTGCCTAGAAGGAAGCAGTGGATGCATGAGACTAAGCCCGACTCCATGCTTACCATGTAACATTGTAATAGTGGAGAGGTCAGCATGTCTTAGTAGACAGCATTGGGGGCGGGGAATACATATCACAGTCATTATCATTTACTAAGCAATTACTCTGTGGCAGACACAGTGCTAAATAATTTTAAATACATTATCTCAGTTAACCTTCATGACAGCCTTAACAGTGGGTATTTTTATCCCAATTTACAGAAGAAACTGAAGCTGAGAGAGCTAGTAAGTGATCTAGTCATTGCGGTCAGAGTTTATCTGACTCTAACTCTTATGATCTTAAAAACTAAGCCAATTTGTCAGCCCACATTCTCATGCATTGATAGTATGGATTGGGGACTACAAATTCTATGAGAAATTGAAATTTTGTCTTTTCATTTTCTACAGTAATCCTTAAATAATCATTTTACCAGATATATAAGAAAAAAGACATTTCCCTTTGCAGTGAATAATGAGCAAGTTTTAAAAAGCCCAGGTCCACACATATAATCTGAAGTCTATCGCATTTTCATATTTTCTCTTTAAAAGGAATTTATTCATATCTTAATTTGGAAGCTTTATCAAAGTAGGCTGCATAAGACCTCAGTTTGAATCTGACTTTTGATTTACTAGCTGTGTGTTCTTAAGCAGCCTACTTAACTTCTCTGAACCTCAGTTACTTCCCTAAAATGAGGGCTTTGAGATATTTTAAGAAAATATCTATAAACTCTAATGTACTTAATAAAAGTAAATATCAGATTTAATGTTGGCCTGCCTAAGGATAAAGATGTTAACCAACCAGAGTTTTTATTATATGCTTTGAAAATGGCATATATACTTTAGCTTGTTCTGAATTTATGCATTAAGGGTCCCTCACCTAACTTTATGAACCCAAGAACATAGAAAAAATAGGCTTTTAGTCCCACAAAACTGAGAGCCAGACTCTAAATAATGGCAGATTCCCCAAGATAAAAACCACTCGGTGTACTTTTCCTCATAACTCACCTTTGTATGACGTAGGGGTGAGGGCATATTTATGTGTCAGTCAAATAGAAAATAAGAAAATATATTCAGCAAACTGGTGAACTAAATATGCTTAATATACTAAATATATTTAGTGGACACAAAAACATCCCAGATTTTAACTTTTTGAATTACTATGTAAACTGTAATTATAAGGTAATAAAATTGATTCTACAAGATTCATCCAAATTCATCCTTTATAAATTATATCTGTAATTCTATCTGTAAACTCTTCTGTCAGGAGAAATTATTTAATCTTTTATATTTTTTAGTGTACTATGTTTATGTAGTATTTCTTGTCCATGTTTTTATATAAATATATATGTATGTGTGTGTATAACAAAACTGTTAGTTTCTTGATAAGATAAATATTATAGCAATTTCTATTGCATTTTATTTCTATAGGTTATTTTACTCACATAATTTTTAAAATTTCTTTAGTATTTGTACTTTTGTTTTTTTCTAAGTGCTACTTAGCCTACAAATATCACACATAGTTTTCCTGAGAACAGATGTTCGAATATTGTATGTTGTCACTGATGCTTAGCCCTTGCATATACTGTACTTAAACTAATTAGCACAACATTTAAAAGGTTGGAAATATAGAACAATAAAGAATGCAAATTATTTTTCTTAAATACGGTCCCATTGTCACAAAATAATGTTTTCATTTTCACTTCTGTTTACTAGAGCATTGTGTTAAATGTTTTTTATTTATGTATTTCTGTACATTTAAGTAAGCTGTGTGTATGGAAGGATATTGTTTTACATTTAACATTCCCAGAGGAGGACATTTCATATCAGAAAAGATCCACTTTAATATATTTGACAGTTATTAAAAAAATATAAGACTTGATCCTATAGAAAGGAAGAAATGTTTGTATTTTGAGATGGAAATATTGGTTTTGGTTTGAGAATAAAGAACACTAATAGTACTTTAATTAAACAAGCTATTATGGTGTTCCTTATATATCATATCATTTACTTGCATCTAAAATTTCAGTAATTCCAACATTTTACAAATTTTCAATGAATCTACCTATATTGGCAGAATATATGCTATAATATGAACCCTATATTGAATGTCTTCTTTGATTTTTTTTTATTTCTAAAATTCTGATGTAGAATTTGACCAATTTAAGTTTGAACATAAAGGAAGAAAGATGTGCCTTATATTTTTTGCTGCATGATTATTCACATCAGTTATACCTAATCTTGCCTGTATGTATCTTTCAGTGAACTTCTTGGTGCAAATACAGATGCTGATATTTTGTGACCATCAGAATATTAACAAAAAGATATATCTCTTTGACTCACCTTATCTCAAGACAACCATAAAAGCAGTTCTATCAGAGGATTTATTTTACAACATCCTGACATTGATCTACATAGAATCAATAAGTAAAAATAATGCTCCAATTCTGTGGAACTCTATGGAAGTCTGTGGGCTATTAGAAGCTAAAGTCTTTCCACTTTGTTGAGTTGAGCCCCTGATGAACAATTGAATGTAATACATATGATTTCTAATAGTGAAACAAAGGCTTTAGAAGACAGAGGGGAATTTATATACTTAATGGCAAATACTAGTCTTGCAATATATTTTTAGACAAAATTATTCTGTTGGTCAGATAGATTTGGATACTATGTGCAACTATATCATTGTCTTAAAGTTTCAGGTTACACATTAGACACTTTAGAGATTCTGAAAA
Source organism: Microcebus murinus (assembly GCF_040939455.1). Classification (NCBI taxonomy): domain Eukaryota; kingdom Metazoa; phylum Chordata; class Mammalia; order Primates; family Cheirogaleidae; genus Microcebus; species Microcebus murinus. Next base: position 56,237,239 of record NC_134105.1, on the reverse strand, counting down.
TTCCTACAATAAAAAAACCTGGTTAACTTTGTTTAATTCAGAATTCTCAGATTTTACTTACGCAGGAAATATTACCCCTCCTTTTTTATTAGCCAACATTCAGTTTTGCATAGCACATGAGCATATTATGCTGAATGCCTGTGCTGATTGCAGTTAAAATGACTGCAAATCAGCCAAAATAATCTGTCTTCCTTTCACCCCTCCTTTTCCAAGGCACAATCCAAAAGTTCTTTGTAGCATGGATCTACAAAATCATCAAGCCAATCCCAGAACTCTGCCCTCAACTTGGGGAAAATTCTAAAATTGTTTCAAGCCACGAGAGTTTTACTGGCTAAATTATGCCTTAAGAGACATTTCATAGCCTGAGAAAATTATTAATACATTCAATGTACCAACCTTTAGATCTGAGTGTATCTTGCTTTTTCCAAAAGATTTAATCTTTGACCAAGTAACTACAGGGCAAATCTAATTATATATTCAAGTTTACAATAAACCTGAAGTTTAAAAAGGATCAATTTTATTTCACTGTTTTTTATTTGAATGCATTTTGCTTTCTGAAAGTGGATCAAAGAAGTCAATAGAACTCTGTACACATGGCAAGATGCCCATCGATGTTTACCTTTTGAATACATAAGTAATTAAAATGCTTTATTTTAACAAGCAGTTTTCTGTGCAATTTATAACTATAATAAACTCTAGGGCAAACATATAAAATGTCTTTACATATATTTTTTACTCCTCATCTGTAGTTATGCCACATGAAATTTTATACTATTTATATTTTTATGAACACTACCATTCACTCTCATGTTGTTATACATTTTGACCTTCTTCAACATGTTACCAGTGAGTATACATATTTGTATCAACATATAACTGTTGATTTTATTTTGTGTTTGTAATGCATTCATAGAAATCACATAGTCTTCATTTTATAGATAGATACACCAAGATTTGTCAACTCTCAATGAGTTTTCTGGAGTTATACAGCTTTCAGTAGCAGCCAGATGATAGAAACTAAGTTTAACATTTCCCAATTCAGGGAGAATCCATTTTACAACAACCCAGGAAAATGATATTTGGGTCTTTCAGCAATATTTCAGATTGTGGCATTGTTCAGACACGAAATTACATTAAAATTATATTGAAAATATTTACTTCATGGTGAGGTTAAGGTTCATTTTATTCATTGAATCATCATTAAAGTATCACAAATGATACATTGATTTTTTAAAGAAAACATGCTATTATTTGTTTAGGAATATAAATAAATTGTGTCTAGATGGCAAATTATTAAAAATTATGTCTTTTTCATATATCATTTTATTATTAGTTTTAAAATAGAAATGTGTGTTTGTGTACATATGCCCACATATGTGTGTGTAGAGTAAATAGATAATAATAAATACATGAACTAATAATAAATGAAGGGAAAACTTGATATTCATTCTTTGCTATTTGCATTCTAATGCCAGTCTTATGGTGGAGTATGACAAAATTTGTGACTATTTTAAAGACCACATATAAGTTACAATATAATGCTTTGAATTAGCATATTTAAATGTAGCATATTTATTTTTTGGCAAAATTTAAAATCAGTTTAATTCATTTATAAAAGTAAAGCTAAAGACTTGAGCTATTCCCTGAAAAACATGTTTATATGTATATTTTTTTCTTTTTTTTATTTCAGAATATTATGAGGGTACAACCATTTTGGTTACATTTTATGTCTTTGGCTCACCCAAGCTAGCATATTTAAATATACAGTCAGTCTTCTGTATCTATGGGTTTCATATCTATAGATTCAACCAACTTTAGATCAAAAATATTTGAAAAAAATAACAACACAACAATAAAAAATAATACAAATTTAAAATAGAGTATAACAACTATTTACAGAGCATTTACATTGCAGTAGATATTATAAATAATTTAGAGAGGATTTAAAGTATACAGGAGGATATGCATTGACTATTTGCAAATACTACACCATTTTATATAGGAGACTTAAACATTAATGGATTTTGGTATCTGCCAGGGTTCCTGGGAACCAATCTTCCATGTATACTGAGTGGTGACTGTACTATTATTGTTACAAACATTAAGTGCTGATAGATCTTAAAGAAGAGTCTACTGAAGTTGCCTCAAATGATGAGGGAGAACTTGAGGATCTGCACAGCCAAGGAAACTATCATGATAGCAAACAGACAGCCTACAGAATGGGAGAAAATATTCACATGCTACACATCCAATAAAGGGCTGATAACTAGAATCTATATAGAATTCAGGAAAATCAACAAGAAAAAAAAAATCAAACAACACCATCAAAAAGTGGGCAAAGGACAGGAACAGAAACGTTTTAAAAGAAGATAGACTAATGGCCACAAACATATGAAACAATGCTCAACATCTCTAATCATCAGGGAAATGCAAATCAAAACCACAATGAGATATCACTTAATACCAGTGAGAATGGCCTTTATCAAAAAGTCTCAAAACAATAAATATTGGTGTGGATGCAGGAAGCAAAGATTATAAATAATCCTGTGGTTGTGGCAGGGCTCAAGAAGAAATGATGTTATATACAGTTACTAATATTTATATCCCCTCTAGACTATAAGCACCATGATGTCAAGAACGTTATTTTTTTTGTTGCATCTTGAGTATCTATAAGAATGTCCAGCGTATAGTAGACACTATCTATACATATGGATACTATAAACATAGATACTCTCTGTATCTATGTGCAAAGAGGAGAGGAAAGAGAATGGCACCACACATGGTCTATCTTTGCCTTCTCTGCACTACGTTGTTATAAACTTCCAAGATCATAAGTCACAATCCTTGTATATGTGTTGAAATACGATCTAATCAGTTTTTAAAAAAGAAACTCTGAATAGAAAAAATGAAAAACAGTGACTTAAACAAATAGAAAGGTATCATAAACCCAATAAATCCCAATAAGAAGCCTAATTTTTAGAAGACCATTCTGTTAGACAGCTAAAGAAAATTTATCTTGCCACATAGAAGAGAATAATTCACGCTAAAAACTAATAATACTTGAATTTAAAAAGATAGAGAGAGAGGGAAGAAAAAAAGGAAGCCTGAATTCTGAAGTGTCCTCAAGGTTTGTATTTATTCTGCTACCTCAGAAGTCAGTAGTCAGCAGAGAATTTTTCACTGTTGGGAATGGATTTGCCTTTGAAGCGACTTTGGATAGAATTGGCTACATGTGAGAGATGAAAATAATGGAAGCCAAGAGGTCTGGCAAGCAGCTGGGTAGTGGGCACTCCTGCAACTATCTCCACTGAATATATTCCCTTTGGTGGAGTAATGACCTAGAGGTCTCCTATGATTAAGGCAAATGATCTTATGAGTGGTCATGAGTATGCACATTGATTGGGCTTGGCAGATTGCATAATCAACAGCAAATTAGCTTTTGGAAGGGACTGGCTATACCCAGTGGGCAGAAGAAATGGAAGCAAGGGGATCTGGCAGACAGCAGGTAGCCACAGCAGCTGTATGAGCTACATTCCCATAATTTTCTGATGAAGAGAGCCAACCCTGGACCTTTCATAACTGTGCGTTTCATTTCTGGTATTTGGAGGGACTGCAGGAGGGAGCTGCACACCTGAGCAATTTACCTTCAGGGTAGCAGTAAAGCAGAGTGAGCAAGTCCTACTTATATTGATATGCCTCTTGAAGCATGATATACACATCCCTTTTCTTTATATCCAGAAGAAAAAAAGCACATCTGCTCTACACATAATTGGGAACCACACTTGTCTGATAAAAGGATATTAATTTTCACTTCTTAGATTAATAGACCTTGGGAAGTCAACTAGCCCATCACACACTCTTATTGTAGGATACTTCCTAAACCAGAGGAAAGTGTTTGAAAGAAATAAAGGTATGTTTTACAATGTTATGATTTTGAATTCTATAAACTTTATCATAATACATGTGGAGGGGAACTGCTAAACCATTTCAAGGAAAGGGGCTACTACATGTCCACTACCTCTCAGCTATTAGGTAAGTCCAAGGTAAACTAAATGTGCGCTAAAGATAGTGTACAATTCTCACTGAATGAATGCATCTCTTTCAATCAGAAAGGGTAGTTTGCATATGTTATTAGACAGGCCCAGGCTCAGACTTACAGGAAAAAAATCTATTCAGCAAGTATTAATGAACTTATGTTGAGTTTTTAGTGATATGCTAGTGGCCATGGCAGCTAATAAGTTTTAATTCAGCATACATTTGTTTCTGTAAAGAAAAAAGGTACAAGATGACATCTAAGAATATAATTTAGCATCCCCTTCTGAATGAAACATAATGGATACATAATTTAGCAAATTATCTTGCACAAAATAGATTTCAACAAATGGAAAAGGAGATGCTTAATCGGAAAACTCTAGCGTTGTTTTATTTTACGTGAAATATTTGTCTGTATGGTTCACCATCTTTCCCTATCCTGCATGTGTTTACATTTGTATATTTTGCAATTGTGTATTTTTTTCATCCTCCTTTCTATTTAGCTTCTCAAAAGCTATAGATTATATATTGAAAAAGAACAACATGAGTTCTTAAACTACCGTTATGTAGAGAAAGATGTACCAATTCTATTTTGGTAATCAGCATCTTTGAAAGTAATTTATTCATTTGACCTCATAAAAGACATTGAAAACCCTGTTTCAAAAAAGGTTCTTAAATTGTCTTAGGAAAAGCATATTTGAAAAAAAAATTTAAAACTATAGAATGACAGTAAATATTTCTGTTTAAAAGGGAAATACAGAGGCAAAGATATACAATGTAACCGATATGTCAAAAAAAACCTTTTATTGGGTGGTGGGCAGGTGGGAGGGGGGAGGAGGGGAAGGGTGTGTACTTACATAATGAGTGTAGTGCGCACCACTTGGGGGTTGGACACGCTTGAAGCTCTGGCACGGCAGGGGGAGCAGGAAGGGGTGGCAGGGGCAATATATGTAACCCTAACAATATTTGTACCCCCATAAAATGATGAAATAAAAGGAGAAAAAAATAAAATAAAAAATAAAAGAGAAATACATATGTCAAGCAATTCAGAGTAAACTCTGCTATTTCCATATATATTTAAAGTACACATACATATATGGTATTATTTTAGAACACTATTTGAAAACAGTAAATTATAAAGATAGTGTACATTTCTCATTGAGTAAATGCATCTCTTTTGATCAGAAAGGGTAGTTTCTCTTTACTTAAGAACAGGAGTAAAAACCACATTTGTTAATTGATCAACACTTAATCAGCATGCAAAGTACTAGCTAATATCAATTCAACTAGAGACACATTTCATATTAGAAATTTCAATAGTAATAAGATCTTTCCCCAATTTTTTCTAGTATATTGAAATCAGATGGAGTATGTAAACTGGACACACTACCCTTTGCTTATCTGATTCACAAAAGCTAATGTTTCAAACAGAAACCAGATTAAGCACATCAAAAACTAATGCACTATTTTGATTGATCAATTTTCCAGTATTGAGAATGGATGTTAGCAAAATTGCAGGTGGTTTAACTGGCTATGTAGGGGTTTAGTGGAATGTGGAGACAGCTTATAATGTAGAGATTTATACATTTATTCCATTGATAGGTTATTACAGGACTCTAGCAGATAGATAATGAATTCTTGCCTTGTTACTGATCTATAGCACATCTCCCTAGCTCAGCCAGGATCTGTACTGTGATTTGAGCAGAACAAGAGATAATCAAACATTCTGTTTTTATAGAATTCTCCCAATTTAGGGTCCTTCAGGGCCCTCCAGGATGCCTATTTGAGATGTTTTTTTCTTTCTGAAAAGCATTATCTTGGGATAAAAAAAATAATGTAGTCTGACATAATCCTAGCCCAAAGAAATATGAATCCTTGTCCCCTCATAGTTCTCACAAAAGTAAAAATAAAACTAGAAAAGCAAGATACATTATACAAGAAAGGATATCAAACTTCTGACCAATAGTTACCTTCATTCTCTCCATCCTCTCTTCTACCACCTGCTGCTGTACTCAAGCCAAGAATCGACCCATCACCATTTCTGATTTCAGGAATTTTCTAAGATTCTATGAATATCTTCTCCAAACTAATTCCAGATGCCAATGTAATCCCACTTCTGGATCTTTAATTTGACAATTCCTTCTGGTATCTATGCCCAATTTCCATGTTGCTCTACTTGTGTTGTTCATGACTACTCTTTGTGTTTTCTATTTTGGAGTGTCTCATATTACTTAAAATTATTCATTTCTGTCAAACTGGGGAGGGACCTCACACTTACTATTAGCATATTTCATATGAAAAGGAAATAGGAAAAAATTATAATAGAGGCAAACTGCCACAAGCAGAGCATATAGACAGTCTTATTCAGCTAAAATTGTAAGATGTGGGAAAGGCAGAAATCTATTACTAAACATCTGGAATAATTTTTTTTAAAGTTGCAACAATGATCAATTACCTTCATCAGCTGTGCATTCCTGGAGAATTGGTGGCACATTTTCAGTGTCTAGCATGTGCTCAATAAATGTTGATAGAACTGTTGAACTATTTTGTTAATATGGTGTTTCCTCAGAAAAATGCTTAATGTCTTCTCGCCAGTATCACTACCACGTTCTCTTCCTTATACTTTTCGACAGCATTATACAGATAGTCTTTTCTCTCCTTTTTTTGCTTCCTTCTGATTTCTGAAGTTAACCAGATTACTAAATATCCATGGTACCAAAATCCAAACCTTTGTTGGTACTTATGATGCCTGCTTAATAACTTACCTCTAATGATCTATGTTAGTGACAAATTTTGTGAAACTCAATATAACGTTGACCCTTGAACAATTTAAGGAGTAGGGGCACCAATCTTCTGTGTAGTTGAAAATTTATATATAACATCTGACTCCCCAAAGACGTAACTAATAGCTTACTGTTGACTAGAAGTCTTACCAATAACATAATGGGTCCATTAACACATATTTTATATGTTAAATATATTATATACTATAGTCTTATAATAAAGTAAGCTAAAGGAAAGATTATTAAGAAAATCATGAGAAAATATATTTACTATTTATTAAGTGGAAGTAAATCATTATAAATGTCTTCATGCTCATTGTCTTCATATTGAGTAGGGCTGAGGAGAAGGAGGAAGAGGAGGAATTGGTTTTGCTGTCTCAGGGATGACAGAGGCAGAAGAAAACCCACATATAAGTGGGCTGGCACTGTTCAAATCCATGTTGTTCGAGGGTTAACTGTAAATAGTGTAGATATTTAGAGGAAGGGGACATCAGTAAACAAAATGGCATTTAGAGTACGCTTCAAGAAAGAAGTGGGTCAGTGCAGCCAACTATATAATTTGAGAGAATAGTCCTCACAAAACTGAATTCATTTAGACAAAAGTCATAAGTTTCTGGGTCCCCAAGACCACTTCCACCTCAGACTACTGTAACCAGCTGACTACAAATTCAGGGATCCCCTCGACTAATATTGGGTTTTATAATTCACTAGAAGGACTCGCGGAAGTCATTGAAATCTATTATACTCATGGTTTATTACAGGGAAAGGATATAAAAAACCAGCTAAAGGAAGAGCTACATAAGGCAGAGTCTTGGAAAGGTCCAAATGCACAGCTCCAGGTTATCTTCTCCCTATGGAGTCATGGATGGGATTATGTCCTCCCAGCCGCAGTGTGTGACAATACACACAAATCTTACCAACCAGGGAGGCTCACTTGAGCCTCAAGTGTCCAGAGTATTTATTGGGCTTAATTACACACTGCCTGCATACTGCCCTCTAGTCTCTAATTTCTCACAAAGGTCAAGCAACCTTTAATCATCAGCTCTTCATGAGATTAGAACTAATATAATGTGGCCTGAAAGCCCTCATCACAAATCACATTGCTAGACTGCCTAATGGCCAAAGACTCCAGAAAACAAAGACACCCCTGTCAGGCAGGACACTCTAGGGCCTCAGAGATCACCTCCCAGTAGCCAAGGGCAAAAGCCAGACCTCTGTATGGGCAAGGCCAAATTACTTATTACACAGTTTGAAAGTGAGTTTTAAAGGAAACAGAAAACAGTTAGGTAGAGCGAAGATAAGTCACTTCAGGCAAAAGGATAAATATAAGGAAAGCTTGAAATTGTGAGTGAATGAATGAAAGGGCATACAGAAGAAAAAAATCCATGCCCAGTTAAAATTGAGGATGCTTTAGGTAGCTGAGATAAGTAGCTGGCCTAGAGCAGAAGACACAGATCATGGATGGCCTCAAAAGTCAAGTAGAGTTTAGGAAGAGAAGTTTTGCTTTGGAGCAATAAAAAGCAGAAATATTTAATATTCTTGAATTTGGGAAGAGAGCAGAATAATGTAAATTGTATGTAAAGAAATTCTGAAGTAATCGCTTTATTTCTGAACATCACATTTTAAATAATGCTGAAAATTATGAAATACCCACAGGAGGGCAATCAAGATGTTGAGGCCTAAAATTTATATCAGATTCAATTATGAAAATGATGTGTATTTAACCAGTTTTTAAATATAAGACTTAAAAAGACAAAATAGGTTTATTCAAAAGCTTGATGAGCTTTTATATTTCAGGGGAGCAAAGCTAAGATTCAAGGGAGAAAAATAGAGAAAGAAAGGTATAGACTTCTCAATATAGGAGAATTATTTTTCTGTCAGTTAAAATAACTGATAAATTAAACGAGGACCTTTTTGAAAAATTGGGTTTCCCATCAATAATTATTCATGTAGTACATGGCTATTCACCAACATTTCAGGCTTGATTTGCAAAGATAGTTCCATTAGAGGGTAATCTCTCTATTTGAGAATTCTGTGGTTCTTTGAAGTACACAGGATGATTTAGAAGAGAGAGGGCCTGGATTCATAGACATCTGCTAGGAAATTGCAGGAATATGAGTATAAAGTGATCCAATTTTAGAGTAGGGTGATGGTAATGACTATAGAACAGAAGGATAAAAGAGGTATTTCAAAAGAAAAATGAACAGAATAAACGGCAAGATGAGGAGTATGAATCTGAGGGAAATGCTAAGAATACCCATCTTTCAAGCATCAGTGACTAAGCTAACTGTGCATCAGCTAGTAGAAGCAGAATTGTCACAATGGAGAACAATTTTTGGAGGAAAGATGGTGAATTCTATCTTGAACATCATGAGTTTGAATGAAAGGAGAGGCCCAATAAGCAGTAGACAGGAGACACTTTGGATGTGGATTCTAGTGAAAGGCAAGCTACCTTCATTTTCATTGCTTAGATATTTTTGTTATTGCGTTTATCACAGTATGTCTGTCATTAGAACTATTTAATTATCTGATTACCAATGGATTCTGAGAGTCTTGAAAACAGAGTCAAAGTTTTATGTATCCTTTTACTTAATCAAATCAGTTTTGTGTCTTGCACATATTCAGTAAATATTTTTGTACTAAATTACTTAGAGGTAAAAGTCACCGAGAAATTCATAAATATAAAACTCAAGGAAAAAAATAACAAGGACTACTGATGGCTTGGAGAAAGGAGAGGGAGAGAGCTGAACTAGAAGCCATGGGTGTTGAAGAAATGGGAGGAAGATCAGGCTAATGCATGATTATGGACAGGTGAAGGTCAAAGACCTGGCTAACTGAGAGACCTTGATAATGAAAATAGAGAAATGGTCTTTATGTTCATTTGATAAAGGTTTAGTTGATGACTTCCAAGAGGTACTGCCACTATTGTAAGTGGTTTAGACGTTTTGATTATAAAGAAACTGTATCCTGTGCCCAAGTGACACTTACAGAGCTAAACAGACTCTCTCCGTGTAAGTGATTTCCTCTTTAGTGGGGTCCGTATCGCTCTCTTTTACATCTGAAGTTTTCCCTTGTGTTTTAGTTTGTATTTCATCCTTGTCCTATATCTTAATCCATTCATGCTGCTATAACAATATAGCATAAACTATGTAATAATATAAATTTATTTCTCACAGTCCTAGGGGCTGAAAAGCCCAAGATCAAGGCACCTGCTGGTTCAGTGTCTCATGATTTCCTAGTCTCTGTTTCCAAAATAGGTCCTTGAACACTGCACTTTGAACACTGCATCCTCACATGTCAGAAGGATACATGGGGGAGGAAGCTCTCTGTTGCCTCTTTTATAAGGAAATTAATCCTACTCATGAAGTGAGAGCCCTCATGACCTAATCACCTCCTAGAGGTCCCATCTTCTAATACCATCCACTTGGTGATTAGGTTTCAACATATGAATTTTGGAGGGATGGATACATATATTCAAACCATAGCATTCTATTAAATAAGCCTTAAAAAGACAAGTTTCTCTCTGCTAAAATGTTGTTATGGGGAAAATCCAATAAGCACATTATTCTGTGTTGTTTTCTATTTTACACATTTGATGTGTCCTCTTTTCCCATTTTGAAGATATAGCCCTTTGGGAAAGGGGGAATGTTTGCAAGTATGGTATATACAGGCTGTAAATGTGGAGGGGCCATGCTTTGCCATAGCAAGGTTGATTGACATTCACACAAGGATGAAAGGTGAGAAAAAACATTCTGCTGTGAGTTCATGTTTTTATTTCAAGAAAAAAGGGTCAAGCCCTGAAATAGTCACTAGACATTGCAACATGTGCTGTTTCTTGCCTCCTTCCCCATCATACCACTTTCAGTATGTCTATTATTTCCTTGTAGTCATTCTTCATTCTTTTCATCATTAGCCCAAATAAATACAGATTCCCTAATGTTTCCTCAAGTCTGTGATAATGGCAGGTAATGGTAACCTCCTTGCATTCATTACAGTCATCACTTGGTATTACCAAGGGTTGGTTCCAGGACCTCCTGCAGATACTAAAATCTGTGGATGCTCAAGTCCCTAATGTAAAATGGCATAGTATTTGCATATAACTTATGCACATCCTCATGTGTACTTTAAATCATCTCTTGATTACTTATAATACCTGATACTATGTAAATGCTATGTAAATAATTGTTGTACTGTATTGCTTATAGAATAATGATAAGAAAAAAGTCTGTATGTGTTCAATACAGGTGTAATTTTTTTAAAACATTTATGTTGTGGTGTGTTAAATCTATATGCAGAACCCATGGATATAGAAGGCCAATTATATTTATTTAATAAACACTACTTGAACACTTGTTATGGGGCAGTCATTGTGCTAAGAGCTTCTGTGAAATACTTGTTGTGTGTATCAGTTAAGATGCTTTGGACTGTATATAATAGAAAATGCCAACTAAAGGTTGCTTGAATAAGGAAACATTATTATTTCACATAACAAGAAATCAGTTCCAGAGTCGGTTAATTCAGTGACTCAAGGAGTCAGTTCTTTCTAGTGTTTAAACTCTGTGTTCTGCTAACAGCCCTTAATATCCCAGTTGACTGCTGCAATTACAGGCTTACCATGCATACATCAATGGCCAAAGGAAGAAAAGAAGGCATTTTTCCCTATGTGTTTCTCTTCATCAGTGAGGAATCATTTCCCAGAATCCCTTAGTCTTCCTTCACATCATTGCCAAGATGTGACACAATCATTACCAAGACTGAGTCACATGACCCTTTGTAAACCAATCAGAGACAAAATGAATGGCATTACCTGAACTGTTTAAGTCACTGTACTCTGCTAGCAAACAAGAATATATCTGCTACCACATATATCTACATATGTTGTGTTAGAAGATGAAACAAATCAATGAAAAGTTTGAGGAATAATATGCACTTAGGTCAGACTGCGTGTCTTGTATGTTGTGTTTTTGAAGAATGTCTTTAGCCATGCACATTGTACACTATCACCATAAGCACCCTTTAGATCAAGTCATGTGATTTTATATTCAGTGAGGTGGATATCAGATGTATATTAGTTCCAAATTTGTATTTCTAAATTTAAACAAATATGTAATTGCTATATATCCACCTTTGGGTGGATTTCATACAATATTGGTATAAACAAAGAGAACACAACACTACAAAAGGATGTTTTAAAAACTAACATTTTTTTATTTAAGAGCAATAAGTTATAAGTGTCTACTGTAGACATCACATTAATAGTCTCAAGATAATTTTATCATACAAAGTAAAGAATAATACATAACATACATATATTCAAACTATAAGTCATACAATTAAATTTTCAGTGAGTTATATAGATCAATATCTAGGTGATAAAGCAATTTAGTTTAATTCATAGATTAACATAAGGTTATTGCTTTATTTGGGGTGGGTTGGGGAAGGACTTTTTTTCTTTGCAGCAAATGCAGTCGTTTTATTTGATGCCAATATATGATGAATTAAGAACAATGCATCAAATCCTCCACCTTTACAACTGGATGGGCTTTTGTTTTCTGCCTTTCTTATTTTAAAATACCTCAAGTTGGCTTGAATGGAAGCTTCCAGGGTATATCCAGGGAAATAAGACCATTGACACAATTTGGACTTAGCGAGACAGCTCTGTTTAAACAGAAAAACAGATTTTGCCTGACTTTAAATCATGACTCTACTACTTACTAGCTATGTGATC